>NC_135488.1:13399698-13699698 GCF_052094955.1 Ictidomys tridecemlineatus | reverse complement strand
TTAATATATATAACATCCAGATATATGTTGATGAGAAAGTCAAGCCAGGGTAGTTGTAATGTGGACACTGGATTAGACTTCTGGAATCTTCAGTTCTTAACTTGTTTTGAATTATTCACTCTGAGATATACTCACAGTTTACATCTCTTTGACTTAGTTTGTTGCTTTTCAGAAATGAAGGCATAAATCTTGATTTCACATGGTTGTGAGAAAGTTAAGAAATTTTGAAAAAGACAAAAGTTTTGCATTTAAATATATGTTAAAATGTATTAATGTTCAATTAGGAAAATGATATTGTCTCTCTGATTGACAGAAATACACAATTGTATAGAAAATTCAGGAGTGCTTTTTGTAAGAAATCAGAATATTTTCCAAACACTTATACAAATAATGTTTCTTTCTTACCTCCTCTTCTTTTTCCCCCTTTAATTTCCTCAGCTGTAAAAGAGCATAGTGACATTTCATTTATTTAAAACATAGTGCAAGGTTTCAGAAGATTTCCTTGGCTTGAAAAAAATGTGTGTGTGTTTTTTTTTTTGCTTCAATTGTATTTTAAAGAAAAATGACAGTTTTTGCATGACTTTTTTTCATAGGAAAGGCAGCATCATACAACAGGCACTAGTATGGCAGTATGCATAAACATGGCTGTATAACCAATGTGATGCTACAATCTGTACACATGATAAAAATAAGAATTCATACCCCATTTGAATCAAACGTATGATATATGATATGTCAAGGTCATTGTAATGTTTTGAGCAACCAATTTAAAAAAAGATGTCAAATACAAAAATTCCAGTAGCATAAAAAACTTCCAGATGTGCTTCTTACCCAGATTCATCACTGTTTCACTGTTTGCTTTCATTGGCTTTATTATTAGCTCTTCTCTCTTTACATACATATTTTTCCTTGAATCATTTGAGGGTCATAGACTAACCTGACACTGTTTCAGTGGATATATCATAGGAACTAGAATGTTTTCTTATATAACTTCTGTGGTAAAAATCAGAATTTAAAATTAGTTCAGTCTGAACTTGAATTTTGTTTATTGTCCCAATAATGACGTTTATATAGAATTTCTCCCTTTGGGTCCAGGACCTACCTATATTATGTTGTATTTAATTTTCATATCTCTTTTGTTTCTTTTAATCTGAATCCAGTCTTCATCCTTACTTTTCTCTTTCATGACCTTAGTGTTTTTGAGGACAACAGGCAAATTTACCATATACAACATATATTCACAGATTTCTCTAAAGTTGTATTTGTTTGCTTAGTTATTAACTTACTCATTTACATTTGTTACAGACTCAGCATTTCTTATTCAGTGGATTATAAACCATTATCATTAATATTTATTTTAATGTACAAGCTTCCAAACTTGGCCAGTGGGATCCTCCCCAAAGTGGCTCCTTCTTTGACATGCCACTGTCAGTCTTTCTGCATTGCCTTTCTTTCAGGCACAGTATTATATTCCGGGCTTCTCTTTCTGCTGTGGGTTCTGCAAGGAAGTCTGGTTCTTTTTAGTCAGGAATGGTATTTAGATCGTGGTGCTGGGGTGCCCTTTGCTATCAGATTGCCATAACTTTTAGACCCTCTTTGAGGTTAAAGCCAGGGAAAAGAAAAAAGTACACAAATAAATCCATGTCCATTCATTTTTCCATTGATCTATCCATCTGTTCAAAGTGTGGCTTCTTCCTAACACCTTTAGTTTCAGTTCCATTCCACAGGGTTCACACTAGTATATCTCCTTTCCATGTTTGTAACTAAACTTACCATCTGTGAGAAGGTGACATTTATTATTGTCAGTATACTTACTTACTTGTTCAATTAAACAAACATATTTTTAGAATTTCTTGCCTATACTACTGTGAAAAGAAACCTACTAACTACAGTTCAATGTTGTTTATGGTTCTTTTTATCTAATACTGAGAGTACAGTCCAAAGTACCACATCAAATGATTTGGGTTAGTTCCTTTTATCCATCTCTTTGATGTGATTATGTTCTTTATCTGCAATAGTTAGGTTCTTATGTTTATGTTATATTCTTTTTATTTCATTTCATTTATTTATTTATTTTAGTCATTGATGAACTTTTATTTTTTTAAATTTATTTGTGGTTCTGAGAATCAAACCCAGGGCCACACATTCAAGGCAAGCACTCTTCCACGGAGCCACATACAGCCCTATGTTGTATTCTGTTGTAGCATCCTTCCACCCATGCTTGCTGATTTTACTTATTGGTTATATAAAGTAATATGGTTTCAAGACTAAGATGTACCCAGAAATGCCATGACTCCAGTTTTTCCTACCCAGTTTTCACCTTGTTATTAGTTTCTGATTTATCCTCCTTATATTTCTTTTGCAAAAATAAACCTATTGTATGAATACAAAAATTTTTCTTATATTTAATTAGCGTTTATTTTATTATGTGTTAACTTGAACATATTTTTTCACATGATTAAATACCATTTTCAGATCTTTTTGTAAATTATATTTTTCCCATTCTTTCACACATAAAGGTAACATGAAGTGTGTGTGTATGTGTATGTGTGTGAGAGAGTGAGTGAATGAGCACATGTGCAAGAGTGCTTTGCCTTTTTTCCCATATGACAGTATATTCTGGATGTTTACATGTCAGTTCATAGAGACTGACCTCGTTTTTTTAATAGTTTCCAAGTATTGGACATCAGGTAGCTTATGTAGCCATCAGCATTTAGATTGTTTCCAGTATTTTGCAACTAAAAATGTTCCTGCAGTGGATAAACTTGTGTATGTGTACACACACACACATACACTCCCATACATTCATAATGTTGGAAGTGTATATTTAGGGAAAATTCCTAGAAGTGGGATCACTAGGTCAAAAGGTAAACAGAAAAGTGAATTTGATAGATATTGTCATATTCCTGTCCATACAGACTGTACCAACTTTAGTTCTCATCAGTAATGAGAAGACCCATTTCTTCATAGCATTCTTAATAAACTGTATCAAATGTTTTTAAGTTTTACTAATCTGAAAGATGAGAATGGTATTGTGATATAGTTTTAATTTGCTTTTATTTTATTATGTGTTAATGTGAACATATTTTCATTTGATTGAATACCATTTTTAGATCCTTTTTGTAAATTGTCTATCTGTGCCTTTTGGTTGTTTTTTTTGAATTTTAAAAATCTCTTTCCCCTCCATTTGAAACATTCTTGATACGTTAGTGATAATAGCTCTTTAGCTGTCATATGTAGTACAAATTTTTTCTCATGGTTTTTCATTTGTCCTTTATTGATGAGGACATAATTCATATATCATAAAATCCATCTATTAAAAGGGTACAATTCTGTTATTGTTTTTTAATTAAATTTACAAAGTTATGCAACCATCACCACCATCCAGTTCAGAACATTTTATTACCATAAATAGAAACCTTAGGCCCACTGGTGGCCATTCTCCCTACCCTTTAAATAGCCTGTCAGTCACTAATCTTTCTGATTGTATAGATTTACCTATTTTTTGTGCCTGGATTCTTTTAATTAACATAATGTTTTCAAGGTTCATCTATGTTATAGACATATTAGTACATCATTCCTTTTTGTGGCAGAATAATATTCCATTGTATGGATACAAAACATTTTCTCATCTGTGAACAGACATTTGGATTGTTTCTACTTTTTTGGGTATCACCAGTGATGCCTCTATGAACAATTGTGTATGTGTTTTTGTGTAGACAAAAATTTTCATTTCTACTGTGTTTACGTGAGGAACAGCCAAGTCACACTGTAAATTTGTGTCTAACCTTTTGAGGCTCTGCCAGAATATTTTTCAAAAACTTGTTAAGTAAGATTCTTTGAAGCACCAAGATTTTGAATTATGATGAAGTACAACTTACTAGGGTGTTTTTGTAGTGGTGATGGTGGTTTGGTGTCATATGCAAATGCTGTTGTTTAATTCAAGTTGACAAAGATTTATATCTATATTTTCTTATAGTTTTATATTTGGGTCTTTCATCTATTTTGAGATAAATTTTGTATAAGGTATGAAGTAGTCAACTAGCTTCAGTCTTTCACCAGTTATCCCATCACCATTTGCTGAAACTGTCATATTACATTTGTTGCTAAAAGTAAATTATTCATAAATGTATGGGTTTGCCATTTGTCTTTTGAATTTGCTTCTAATTTTATAACTTTGACCAATAAAGATTTCCTTACACATGAACAAATCTTTCAGTCTCTCTTATTTGGATTCTGAGTCAAAGGAAGTCTTTTCCTATACTTAGAATTCATACATGTTTTTCTTTAATAAGAGTATCTCCCCCCCCCCAAATCAATGCCTATTGAATCAGAACCATTTATTTTTTTAATTTTATTTTTTCAGTTCTGGGTATTGAACCCAGGGCCTCGCACATGATAAAAAATACTCTGCTACTGAGGTACAAACCTAAACTTTGAACCATTTATTAAATGTCCATCTTGTTCAGTGATTTTATGTACTCTTTAGATGATACACAGTTTTCATGTAAGTAAGTCTATTTCTGGATTTTTCTAGTTTGTTCCATTGATCTGTTTATGTACCAATATCATACTTTATTATTTTTTTGTGGTACTGATAATTGAACCCAGGGCCACTCGCACACTAAGGGAGCATGCTTTCACTGAGCTACATCCCCAGATCCCTATACTTTTAAGTTGAAATTTTAATTTTGTACAAGTTCAGACTGTCATATAGTTGTGAGAAATAATAGAGATTCCTGTGTCCTTTGCCCAGTTTTCCCTTATGGTAGCATCTTGCAAAACTGTTGTATAATATCAAAACCAGGATGTTAACATTTACAACAATCAGATTATTTTTCATTTTCTTGAACTCATTGTATTTTTTTTTTGTGTGTGTGTGTTTTAGCCATTGTATAACATGTGTATGTTCCTGTGTTCACCACCAGTCAGCATGCAGCCCAGTTTTATCACACAGGGGTACTCACGTTGCCTTTTTATAACCACACCTACCTCCTCTCTCACCCTCTCTGCCAGCCACTAATTTGTTCTCCATTTCTGTAATTTTGTCACTTTAATACTATAATTTGCCTTTTATAATACTATGTAACCTTTGGGGATTGGCTTTCCCCTCCTTTTCTCAGCATAATGTCTTAGAAATTCATACAAGTTGTTGTATTGTTCATTCCTAATTAAGTCCCAAGCTTGTCTACTCAATACAGATAATTGAAATCTTGTCATAACAGAAGCAGATCAAAAAGTAACCTCATAAATACTATTTCACATATGTTCATTGTGTGTGTGACTTTGTTTAACCATTCACCTGTTTAAGGACAGTGGGAATATTTCTAGTTTTTTTACTTATAAATCTGCTATGATAATTTATATACAAGATTTTTCTAGAATAAATCCCCATGAGAGTGATTGCTGAGTTGGGTGATAATTGCATGTTTTGTTTGTATAAGAAACTGAGAAACTGTTTTAATTATAGAAGCTTTTTAGTATGTTTTCATATCTGGTGGACTAATATCCCCATTGCTTTTGTTTTTAGGTATTTTTCAAGCTTGAATGGGGAGAAACAATAGCATTACACGAACATGTTTTTGTCTAATTTATACTGTTTATTAAATTACAAATAGATCATCAAATAGTATTTTCTCTATTTCTCTTTTCTAACTTCTACTATGACTAGGTTTAGTGTGATTTACCTTGGCAAATTATCATTTTAGTATGCTGCACATTTTGTACCTTTTCTGAATTTTCCATTTGTTGATTTATTTATTTACATGCGTGACAATAGTGGAATGCATTACACTCATTATTACCCATTTACAGCACAATTTTTTGTAACTCCGTATATAAAGTATTTTCACGCCAAAGTATGCCATTATACATGTACTCTTTTTTTGCATTACAATTGTTAATACACATATGTACCACAATTTATCATATCTCTGTTTGTTATAAGGTATGTTGACACCAAATTCAAATCTTCATACGTGTATTTTGTATAATGATGACCATCACCTTCCACCCTCCTTGCTATTCCCCTTCCCCCTCCCTTTCCCTCCCACCCCTCTTCCCTATCTAGAAATAATCTTCCTCCCATACTGTCCCTCTCTACCCCACTTTGAGTCACCCCACTTATATCAGAGAAAATTTTTAAGAAAACAATGTTATAGAATTATTTCTCTTCTGTTCCTTTTTAAATCTATTTGAAACAATGGAATTTTCATATATATTAATGATTCTCAAACTTCATTGGGTGACAGAATCACCTCCTTGTTAAAACACAGATGACTAGGCCCCACCCATAGAGATTCTAACTCAGCAGGCCTGGGAGGGGACTGATTGCATTTCTACAATTCCAGGCCAGGCTGAGGCATTGGTCTGGGGACCACAATTGAAAAAAATCACTGGTCTGTATTAATGAAATGGAGCACAAGTTATCTCAGGGAATATTGCTGGGCATTATGATTGGTATTCTATTGATGTTTATAAGATAGGAGTGATCATTTCTGTTGCAACACAAGAAAGTTTGATATTTAAGTCATAGATCTGAAAGGAGATGGAAAACTCTAGTTTTAAATCTTCTATTTATTGAACCCTTCATTTATTCATCAGATTCCTTATCTTCAACTATATTTTCAAGGCAGGGAAAGGGAGTATCTTATTTAGAAAAACTTAATATTTTCTAAGATCCTATATTCAATTAACAAAAAGCCCTTGACTTCAGAATTCATTGAATAACATTTGCATCTCTGTGTCTCTGTTCTTTACATAATTAACTGTAGTGAAACTGAGAGTTAAAGATGAAATTTAGTTTTATAAACTTAATAATGGCCTTTATAGCTGCCAATTACAACTTGGTTGCCTTGAAATAATAAAACTTTTGGTTGAATTAGTATTTTTTTAGGTGTTTATCTTGTCTCATGACAATCGTGTTACCTCGTCACAGATTGTATGCATATCTTGACTGAATTGAAACTATATCAGTAAATTAATCCCATCTATTATGGAATTGACAGGGAGTTGCCTAGTGACTAATGTTGGAGCCTCATATGTCACATGAGACTTAATTGGAAACTGACCTTGGCAACCTGATGTTTTATTTTGACCTAAATCTACTGTGGTATGTGAGATAAATACTGTTATTTAAAGATCTTGAAAATGTGTATGCTAAATTTGCCCATTATATAGTTAATTAAGGTGATACATATATTAAAGTTTGTGGTTTGGCAATAGTTAAAATTGAGAACAGAGAAGGAAAATTTGAAAATCTTGGTTTCCAAGCAACTGAACACTTGTCGTCAGATGTGTGTACCACTTGCTTAATGTTAAGATGCCTGGGGTATAAATAATTGATTGAGCAAGGACTACAACAGCATAGGCAGCCGAATTCTAAGCTCCTTGACCTAAGCTCATTATGATCAGATTAGTGAATAGGGTGACTGAATTCATCAAGAAAAGGAGCCCCTATGCATATCTGTCATGTATACATTCTGAACATTCCTTCATTAACACAAAAGATCTGGGGGGACACCTCACATCCAAACCTAATGATGCCTCTTTTATTTCTTTTGCATTTAAGGCTTTGTGCTGGCTGTTTTAGGATGCCTTCCTTGATTTGTGTTCCCCACCCACCTACTACCATCTCTATCATGTTAGCAAAGCTGACTCTTATCTCCTTGTCTACTTATTGAAGTCATCATTTAGGTTCTTAGAGTGGGGAGTCTGTATTTATTTCTGTTTCTTATCATTTTTGACCTTACCCTTCTTGCTGTTTATCTTAATTCCAGATATTAATTCCTGATCTGGCATCTCACTGTTATTTTTTAATTTCTTTCCTTTCCCACCTACTTTATTATGAAAGCACTTAAGCATAGATTATGGGAAGAATTATTTTTGCCAAAACTTGAGTAAGTATGTCACAAATGTCCTTACACTTTCTGCCTTAATACATAATTGTGCACCTCTAAAAGTCCCGTTTTTCTACACAGCCTCAATGTGATTTTCACAACTCAGCTTTGTCCTCTTAAAACAAGAATGATTATACCATCTTCATCAGGTAATTAAACTTGTGGCTAAGAAGAGACCAAGGCCAGTCTGCATGAGAACCTTTCGGAGAAGTCTCCCTCCTTTTTTGCAGTTACTCTTTCAGACTTAGGGATTTCTGCAGGGGCAAATAAGGTCTTTTGTCCTCAGAGCACCCACAGATTCTGATTTGTTCTGTGTGAAAAATTTTAAAACAAAGATAAATTTGTGCCAACCTTATAACCCATTCATTGCTTTCCCCTTTTCTGCCCAGTCTCATGTTCACATTCCCATGCAATTTTATTTTTAACTTATGTTTGATCTTTGTAATAAGACATGGATTGTATAATTTTTGTAGTGATGTACTTTGACATCACAAGGGTGATAGTTCAATATTAATTTTATACTGAATGCTTTGAGATATCAACTGGAAGCTTTTAGTATTTTATAATCTTCTACTAAGCATGTATTTTGAGGGTCAGAGCTTTTCTCTTAATGTGTTAAATGATAAGTTTTTATTGCACACAATTCATAACAAATCTTTTAGCTATCCATCTATCTATAAGCCTCAGAGGTGACTACATTAAGATGGGAAAACTAGGTAGAAGTTTATGGAAGGTACTGTAAATCAGTTTTAGGAGATGTATTACTCATAAGCATTTGGTTGGGGGAAAGATAAGTGGAAAATAAATGTCTTATAGTCAGTCTGAGGATTGCTAGTGGCACTTTTTAGTATTACCAATCAATGCTGGTATTTTTGTTATTGTTCCTTTCTTTTTCTGTGACCTCATCATGTTGTCCTTTATCTACTGCTAAAATAGAACCACATTACTAAGTCTGCTGAAGAGTTTCCTATGACATAGTCATATGTGACCAGTAAGTATTTAGACTCCAAATTAAGAAAACATGAAGTCAAATGAGATACAAGATCTATTCCTCCTTTGCAAAACCCATTTAGTTTGGATTCATTCTAAGAGGTAATATTTTAACTAGAGTCTCCAGCACTTGCTTATCTATTTCTAATTGACAAGCTGGCATGATACATGTGCATTCATATATTTCAATCTCCTAAACCTTTTGTGTTACTAAAACCAATCAAAACTCTCATATGATCAAGATTCTGCTAGGTTGTATAAAGCCAGAAGAGCGTTGCCTCATTGTTTACAACAGTAAAAACCCCGAATAGTCTACAAAATTGCAACTTTTCTGGAATACTCAAAGAACTTAGGTTGCAGGACAGTCAACTAACCTGTAATCTAAGGAGAAATAAGAGCCTCCAAGTAGACAGGATGATATACGTACCTGGAGCAGAAGCTGGATGTCATATAAACTGGTAAGAAAAAAATTCAGCTACATTTAAAGTAATGAAAGCTGAGTGACAACATGGAAAGAGCAGTGTGAGAATTCAGTCATGGGTGTGCAGGCCACAGACTTTACCAGGGGCTCTAGGGAGGGAGTGAGCTGGTGGCAAGGCAAGTGACTGAAGAATGCCTTTCTTGTGAACAGAAACCACTGTAAGAAAGGCAGGAAGCCATTCTGGGACTGCCCCACCCCATCCCATCTTTGGAACAAAAGCCTTAGGTTCCCAAGGGAAGAGCAGGCTTGGGGTACAGGGAAGACCGACTTCAGCAGGGGAAGGAATAGGCAAGTCCCTCTATCTATGGAGGAGGATGTATTACCAACCCTGACTATTAGAGCTCCCTAATATTGGAGGAGGGTCAAGATCACTGGGAAGGGCCGGGAAGGGCCCACCCCCAACCCTTCACACACAAATCCCGTGTAAGACTGAGTTGAACCAGGATAAGAAAATACCTTCTGTACACATACATACTGGGTTAGCAAGCATGGAGTGACAGTAGGGACTGTCTACTGCTAGGTGACGGGAAAGAACATGGAGAGAGGCCCTTCGTGAGGTACAGGCATAAAGGGATAGAACAGAAGTTGAGGAAAACACTCTGGCAAGCCAGTCCAACTCTAAGCATGGGGTAACATTAAAGCCATATAAAAACCTGGGCTGAGCAGAGGGTAATACCCATAGCAACAATAAATCCCAATTTGAACTCTCAACTTCCAACTAGATTCAGTCAATTCCATAGAGAAGATGAGCAGAAGAAGACATGTGTTCATTTTTAGGCACTAATACTACTTATGTCAGTATGCACAGGATGTCTGGCTTTCAGCCCCAAATTACCAAGACATCCAAAGAAGCAAAAAAACACCATACATACAAGAAGCAAAGCAGTCAATAGAACCAGACTCAGAGGTGATCCAGATGTCAGAACGAGAAGAGAACTTTAAATAACTGTGATCCATATGTTAAAGGTTCTAGTGGAAAAGGGGATAATATTTTTGAACAGATGGGGAATTTCAGTAGAGAAGTGAAAATTATAAAAAGAAAGAAATTGAAAATGCTAGGAATGAAAAATAGTAACAGAGAAGAATGATGTCTTTGACAGCCAAGGAAATAATAAGAGCACATAAACACAAGTAAATAAAAAAACTTTTCCATGTTGAAACACCATGGAAAAAAAAGGGGGTACCAAAAACCGAAATATTAGAATCTCTAGGAACCTTGAAAAAATATCAAATAAATATTTCATATATATATATTATATACTGTAACATATAAATAATATAACATATAATATAACATATATATATATATATATATATATATATATATATATATATATATAGAATCCCAGGATGAGAAGAAATAAAAGATACAGAAAATATTTAAAAAGATAATGGCAAAGAATTTTCCAGAATTAATATAATCAAGTAACAGATCAAAAATCAGTAGACAGCGAATAGGATGAATAGAACGCAAATACCATATTAAAACTAAAAAAACAAACAACCCTCCCTCCACCAAAAAAAAACAAAAACAAATTTAAAAAACTCAGAAAACCTCAAAGGCAGCCAGAGGGAACAAAGACATTGTAAAAAGAAAGAATCAAAGCAGATTTCTCATCATAATTTAGGCAAGCCAGAAATGCAAATCATAAATTGAAAATCCTTTGTCCAGCAAAAACACTTTCTAAAATGAAAGAAATAAAAAAAAGCAATTCAAAGTCCTTATTATTCTTCATTTCACTGATGACATTAAATGTCTATGGAAATGAAGGTAAGAGCCACGTTGAACTTTACTATCGTGACAAACCAACTATTGTGTCTCAACTCCTGGTTGCCTGTGACTTTTTGAGATTTGTCTGATCTTAGTTCACTGTTGTAGCTTTGATTGTTTTAAGGTAAAGTGCTCGGTATCTGTGATAGTTCTCAAGAGAAAAGGAACCAGTAGGATGGCTAGGGGAGTGTGTATAGATACCAGGAGATTTATTTAAAGAAGTTGGCTCATGTGATATGGGGACTGACAAATCCAAACTCCATGGGGACTGGTCAGGATGGAATCTCTGATGCTGCAGTCTTGAGACAGAATTTCTTCAGGAAACCAGTAGTGTGCCTTTAAGTTCTTTCAGTTTATTCCATGATCCCTATTCACATTACTAAGAATAATATCCTTGACTTAAAGTCAACTGTATGTGTTATTATCCACACCTTCACAGCAATATCTGTGTGCATGCTTGATTGAATAACTGGTACTATCGCCTAGTCAAGAGGACACCCTAGTCAAGAGGACATGCAAAGCTAACCATCACAGGAGCCATTCATTACTGGACACGTGGGAAGATTGAAAACAGACTCTTAGCAAAATGTTGAAATCACAGTGGTGAACTACATCATGATAATTTGTATTTTTAGAGAGGCAGAGAGAATGATCTGAGACCAAAGATGCACATTAAATAAACTTTCTGCCTCAAGACCATTGTTATGCTCAAAGCCTCGTAATTTTTTTATCCTTATTGAATTAGAGAGAAACAAAGATGTGAATCTTAAGGATTTATATGGAAAGGTCTCAAGGGCTACTTATTTGTAAGAACTGAAGACAATAACTAGTATTCAAACTTATTAAGCCTTTAAGTGTGCTTTCTCATGTAATGTTTGCTTTTCATTAATTTAATGTCTAGAACCACTTAAATATATTTTGAATGATTTTAGTCCAAGAACTGTCCTGTCATTAACTATGTTGATATAAGACATTGAGAGCTTGAACGTCACTATGACTCCATCTGCGAGTTAACAAGTATTCTGGGATTTCATAGGGAAAAGGGACTTAAAAGTCATTGTAGTACAGTATTGTTGCATGTGTTGGAGGGAGATTAGGCTAAACGATGACACTGAGGCTCTATTTGAATAAATGCATGTTACAGGGTACATAGTTTAAAAAATGGACTTTCAAAGCACAGTAAAAAAAATTTAAGTTGTAAACAAAATTATAGATGTAAGAAAGTAGTTAAGAGTGTGTGTGCTTTCTAGCATAGATCTGAACTCACAATGATAAAAATGAGTTTTTAAAAAGAGAACTGTTGGAAGTCATGTCCTTGTAGAATATAATGGTATTTCTCAATTCTGATGATAATAAAGCCTAAATATTCTCATAAATGAGGATTTTTATTTTTCCCGAAACCATTATTATACTGAATATGTCTTATAATTACTTGTTAAATTAGAGAGAAGAATGTGACTTTTAAGGATTTGTGTGGAAAGTGTCTCCAAGACCACTAATTATCTGGGATCTGTAATTTAGAAAGTAACAGTATTTGCGACTATTTCAAAAATTGCTGCCTAAAGCCAGTTTTGTTATGTTATAGAATTCATTTGAGAGGTGACTGATAGTGTCTCTATAATTTTAATGTATTTAAAGGACACAGATCAGATGTATTACATAGTTCAGCATGGGAGCAGCAGATTTTCTGTCAGGTTAGAGTTATAGTTTTCTGCTCCCTGAACTCACCAAATTCATCTGTTCCAGTCTCAATCTACTTGTGAATTCAAATACTCCTGAACATGTTTTGAACTTGTTACAGTGACTATAGATGCCTGCCTTATGTAAATGTTACCAAGATCATTTGTATTATTTGTCTTTCTACTATTAAGGTAGTACTGTATTAGTCAGCTTTGTATCATAATAATGAACTAACTGAGGTGATTAACTTAGAAAGAGAAAAGGCATTTTTGGCTCTTGATTCTTGAGGTTCCAGTCCAAGATCGAGCAGCCCCATTGTTTTGAGCCTTTGGGGAGGACAGTATGTATCAGCCAGAGCATCTTGGCAGAGCAAAACTTCTCATCTCGTGAACCAGGAAGAAGAGAGAGGCAGGGAGAAACTGGAGTCCTAAAATCTCCTTTGAGAGCATGCTCATAGTGACCTGAGGCTCTCACTGAGCCCCACCTTACAAATGTTCCACCACTTCCCAAAGCAATACCCTGGGGACAAAGCCTTCAATACACAGGTTTTGTGTATTGGGGGACATTCAAAATCCAACCAATAGTGTTACCAAATTTATTTAGTTCTATTGAGCTTGGTTTTATGGAAGACACTGTAGCACAAGAGGTCAGCATTTTTTTCATTGAAATTTTCAATCAGTAAAATTGCCTTTAGAAAACATGTTTTTTAGTTATAGATGGACACAGTGACTTTATTTTATTCATTTTTATGTGGTGCTGAGGATTGAACCCAGTGCCTCATTTGCTGGGTTAGTGCTCTAAGGCTCAGGCACAACCCCAGCCCCTAACATTGCCTTTCAATGTGATTTTCTATTGTATTTAGTATTATATATGGATTACTTTAATTGGCTGTTGAAAATATCACATCAGGATAGAAATTGGGTGAAAGTATAATATTGGTTATAAGAGGAGAAGTAACATTTTCTTTAAAAGGGGAAATGTATAACTTATCAGTAGAAGAGAAAAGAAGGTAAAATCCACTGTTTAAAAAATAGCAGAGATCATAAGTACACTCAATGCTCAGATCTAGTTTCTAATAACATTCTCCAGTAAAGGGAGCCAGGGCATCTTGGGGAAATGGCTGATTCTAGGACTGGGAACAGGAATTATGCAAGCTGAGTCAGCATTTTGTAGTGCTGGAACTTAAGAAGTCACTCAGAAACAAAACATTTTCATGGGAATGTGTCAGAGGATGCAAGACCAAGCTTAAAGATCTCAAACATCTGATGTGTGTGTGGCAAAAACTTGCCCCCAAAATGTGGGCTCTCTCTCCTCATTGTTGCTGAGAAGAAGTTTTTTAGTTTGACTACATCCCAATTATTAATTCTTGATTTTATTTCTTGTGCTTTAGGAGTCTTGTTAAGGAAGTCAGTGCCTAAACTGACATGATGAAGATTTGGGCCTACTTTTCCTGTTATTCACAGGTCTCTGGTATGATTCTAGTTCCTTGGTCCATTTTGAGTTGAGTTTTGTACATGATGAGAGATAGGGTTTTATTTTCACTTTGTTGCATATGGATTTCCAGTTCTCCCAGCACCATTTATTGAAAAGGCTCTTTTCTCCAGTGTATGTTTTTGGCACCTATGTCTGGTATGAGATAACTGTATTTATGTGGGTTTATCTTCATGTCTTCTATTCTGTACCATTGGTCTACAAGTCTATTTTGGTGCCAATCCCATGCTACTTTTGTTACTAGGCTTTGTAGTATAGTTTAGGTATTGTGATGCCTCCTGCTTCACTCTTTTTGCTAAGGATTGCTTTGACTATTCTGGGTCTCTTATTTTTCCAAATGAATTTCATGATTGCTTTTTCTTAAGGAATGATGTTGGGATTTTGATTGGAATCACATTGAATCTATATAGCGCTTTGGGTATTATCGCCATTTTGACAATATTAATTTTGCCTATCCAAGAGCACGCACGTCAGATAAGAACTTAAAAAAACTTGACACCAAAAAACAAACAACCTGATTAATAAATGAGCTAAGGAGCTAAACAGACACTTCTCAGAAGAAGATATACATTTGATCAACAAATATATGAAAAAATGTTCAATATCTGTAGTAATTAGAGAAATTCAAATAAAAATTAAGATTTTATCTCATGCCAGTCAGAATGACAGTTATAAAGACTACACACAACAATAAATGTTGGCGAGGATATAGGGGAAAGGGCACACTCATACATTGCTGTTGGGACCGCAAATTGGTGCAACCATTCTGGAAAGCAGTATGGAGATTCCTTAGAAAACTTGGAATGGAACCACCATTTGACCCAGTTATCCTACTACTCAATCTATACCCAAAGGATTTAAAATCAGCATATTATAGTAACACAATCACATCAATGTTTATAGCAGGTTGATTCATAATAGCTAAACTGTGGAAGCAACCTAGATACCCTTCAATAGATGAATGGATAAAGAAACTGTGGTGTGAAAAAAAATATATATATATATATAATACACAATGGAATTTTACTCAGCATTAAATGAAAATAAAATTATGGCATTTGCAGGTAAATGAATGGAGTTGGAGAATATCATATTAAGCAAAGTAAACCAATTCCAAAAAATTAGGACAAATGTTCTCTCTGATAAGTGGATGCTGATCCATAGTGGGTGGGGGGGCATGGGAATAAGGGAGGAACTGTGATTGGGCAAAGGGGAGGCAGGTGAGGGAAGGGGGTTTGGGGGCAGGGAAGTTGGTGGAATGAGATGGACATCATTGCCCTAGGTACATGTATGACTGCACATATGGTGCTCTGCTACATCATGTACAACCAGAGAAATGAAAAGTTGTGCTGCAGTTATATACAATGAAACAAAATGCATTTGCTTTCATATATACCTAATTAAAACAAATTAATTCATTAATAAAGAGCTCAAACAGAATAATTTGAGCAACAAAATAAATGAAATAGTATCATATCAAAACTTTCAAATAAATATCCATGAGCCCATGCCAATATAAGTAAATGATTGAATGCTTTAGTAAATGGAGAAGAGACAAGTTTTCTGTGCAGAATAATTCTAAGTAACTCATGCACTCTTTCCTAAAAGAAAGGGAGTATGACTCTGTATGTGTTTGGTGTGTGCTGCTCATAGAGACTTCTGCCAATGAGTACAGCATGGAAAGGGCAGGGGACAGGAAAGTGTAGCTTCCTGGTGAGAAGCCTGGAAAGCACTGTCCAGCCAGGTGATCCAGGTCCACATCAATAGTGATAAATTGTGTTAGCATTTTTGAACTTTTATACTACTAAACCCACAATCTCTAATCAAGAGGAAAACAGAAGGCAAACTCCAATGATAACATATAATACAACTGACCAGTGAACCTTTAATTGTGAAGGTCATTAAAACAAAAGTGAGAAACAGTCACAGCCAAGAGGAGACTAAGGAGATATGATAAATAAATATAACATGGTGTCCTAATGGGATCCTGGAACAGAAAAAAAATGGGTAAAAAAAAGAAGCAAATACAGATAAGTTACACTTTAGCTAATAATGTCTCAATATTGGCTCACTAATTGCACCAAATGTGCTATGCTAATGAAAAATAGGATCAAAACATTCTGGAGCTCACTGCACTGGCCCCTCCAGTGGAGTGTCTGTACCATGGTCTAGGAGGCCCTGCCTGGTCTGGCCACTTCTCTCTAATTCCATTTCTTAGGCACTGCCTCCCTAGCACTGCTCCAGCCACACTGGGGTTGCTGCTGTTCATTAACTTGTCCAGGCTGTTCCTGCTTTTCCTTTGCTGCTTCCTCTGACAGGAGCTCCACAGGTATTGCTCAGCTCACTCCAGGCTTTTGGCAAATACCACCTCATTAGAAGGGTCTTTTCCTAACCATTCTGCTTAAAATGGAATCTCTACAGTCTACAACCACCAAGCCTGTATTCTTTCTCTTTATAGTAGTATTTTATGAAATAATTTATATGTATTTTTACTTTTCTATCCATCCCACTAGAAATTAGGTTCCACGAGATGAGGGACTTTGTTAGTTCTGTTTATTCTTAACATCTGTAGCAACTCCTGTCACATGGCAGATAGGCGCTCAGTACATATCATCATAATTATTCAGTTCTGCTTCCTTCCTTTATTCTACAAGCTTACAGCCCATTCTCTTTGCCTCTCAAAAAGTTGTCCTCTGTTATGCATTAGCATTTGTATGTGTGAAACTTTGTTTCCCTTCTAGACTGCTAATACTGAAGCAGTTGTGCTTCTTTGATTTATCTGTGTACCCCACAGTGTCTAGCTCACTGCCTGGCAGGAAATTACATAATGGCATTTATGGGATAAATATTTGTGTCTGCTTTGCATCTGTCCTTTAACTGCTGTCAGCATTCCCTAGTGAGAGGCCTCAGGCACTGCATAAAATGCTGAATGCCTCAGACTTTGTTCAAGGGACTCCTCCAGGACTTATCTCCCTATCTCCATCGTCCCTTGATTCTGACTTGCTTGACTTTATCTTGGTTTCCTCTGCGTCACATGTCCTCCTTACAATTTTGTTTTTCTGTTAAATATTTTCCAAGTCCCTGGCCTAGAAACTTTGTAGGATGCCCCCTCACTTGCCCAGTAATTGTGGTTATGAAGCACCAAGCTCCTGTGGCCAGCCAAGCCTAAACAGATGTTAGCACAGCTGTCGAGGGATGGAGTGTAACCTCAGGAATGTACACTGTGGCTTGCATGAGGCAGGCTGCCTAACAGCACCCTGATGTTCTCCTCCACCTTTGCTAGCTCCTCACATTTACTAGGAATAAAGGCAAATTGCCAGGTACTGTGGGCATTTAGATAAATAAATATAATACAAAGACATTGAAGAACTCATACTATGAGCAAATGGTCCTTATAATGTAGATTTCGCCTGAATTAATTGTAGACATAGTGATTAGCAAGAAGTAAACAGACATCTGCATCCCAACCTCTCAAAACCTGACTCAGTACCCCACACCTGACTCCAACAGCAGTGACAAATTTTACATTTTTAAATTAGCCCCTTCTATGAAGAAGGGGGTATTCTTTGTAGAGTGGAGACTTTGAAAACTTTGTGTGACCAGAGACTTAGCAAACTAGTTACAGTTAATGATCAGTGCATTCTTGGTGGATGTAGCATGCTCCATGTTTTCTGCCATCTAATGTTTATTTTTTTGCTTTCACTTTATGCTAAGGGGTGACAAGTTCTTTTGAGGTTTCTGAACGAAAAGTGACCAACAGATTAAGATTCCCGCACACTTACCTTCCCTACTTTAGGATGAATTTTGATAGGGAGATTTATTCCAGAATTTCAGTGAATTTGATACTGTGTTTTTTCATCATCTTGAGACCCAGACATTTTTGAGAACATTTCTGAACACAAGAAGTGCCCCTTCAACCAAGAGGCCCTGTAGTTAATGCTATCCCTGGGTTTTAAGACTGCTATTAGGACTGCAAGGTGTCAGGGTTGGTTCATAATAATTTTTGCAATTGTAGAAAGCAGCTTCAGTATAACACAACTGCATTTTTTTAAACTGGGAATTACCCTTGTGCAAGAGGCGGAATTCTGTTCAGCTCATTCTTTTCCTAGGTAATTTCTATATTGGGATAATTACTTATTTCCAATTTATAATCTTAGTTCTTAATTCCCTAGGAACTAGAATCTTTTTATAAAATACAGAAATGGCAAATTTGACCTTTAAAAGAGCTTTTCCTCTCCTTATATCTTTAGCAGAGAAACAAACCTCCATTTCTTTTGGTATCTCATTTCTTCAGTTCTCATTTAGTTAATGAGAGAACTGTTTTCTCCAATAACCTCTGGTAGAATAGAAATGGAACTTGAAGAGTCTGCTTAAAGTCCCTCTTCACTGAGACAAAATCGAAGCTGTTTGGATAGGGAAGTCAGCATCTCCCTTTTTTCCAGATATTAGAATTAATCAGCCTTTGATTATTTTCTAGTATTTATGAATATCTTTATTTAGTTCAAAGGGACAAGACTTTAAACTCCTTGGAAGTTCCTACCATTTTATGACAAATTGATTAGATTTATTATCTGCATTCACTGGGTGCTGACGCAGCGACTTTCTGATAAAGAAGTATGATTTGGGGCTGTGGAATCATGCTTAGTGAGTGAGGATGATCTGCTGGGGTTCTGGGAAGATACCCAATTCCTTATTCAGTGATGATGAGCACCTGCCTGTGTCAGGTATATTTTGGATCCTCAGCCACAGTGAAGAACCCCACCCCCTAATATCATGGAACTTCTGTACCAGAGAAAGTTAGGCCTGGGAGAATACCTTATATTTCTTCATGTGGCCTGAGACTCACACTGTTTCTCTCTTTACCAGTTTTGCATGGGATGTTAGATATTCTAGTGCACACACTTCATTAAATAGAGGCAGAGAATGTGAAGGTTTTTTAAGTGGAATCATGTCCAGATACTTTTTGATTTTCTTTATTCCCTTCGCTAGGCATTGCTTTATAGCTTCTTGCCACACCTTTGACCCTTATCTTTAAGACCTAAATTGCCCTTTAAATTCCATTCAGTCCATTTGTATTCTGCTTATCATTTCAGAAAACACTTCTGCTAATACCAATAAAATATTGTTTATCCCTTTAAATTTGTTGAACAAATAATAGAAAATTGGATATTAATATATTACTTAGAAAATGTACTTAGAACATTTTTAAATAAATTTTAGTTTTTGAGAGTAGTTTATAGATGAGTCCCTCTATTATAATTGGTTTTTCAGGGTTTATCACATTTTAAGTCTCTTCTTCAGTTTGTTTGCTTGTGACCTCCTATTCATAAACAGAAATACATAGTTTATTGAATCTATGAAATATGACTGATTTTAAAATCTACAAATAAACTGAGTTTCTTTATCGTTAATTTAATATTCCTTCTCCTGACAAAAAACAATGGGATTTGCCGTTAGAGAAGATTTTACACTAACACAATTGGAATTTTATTAAAAAATACAAACTTGTGCTAGTACAGTCTGGATTGTTATTTAGACTTCCCTCTTTCTGGAATATGACATTTCACATTGTCATTACTTGATTTGAACTTTCAAATTAATGGTTTTGTATGCTTTTGGCAGTTGTTATAAAGTGCTACCTCTTCCACATAAACAGCCTGATGTTATTTGCGGGTTTGTCCTGAATAGCTATTTATTTCAGTCATTGAAGAATGGAGGAATAGAACCTAATTTGATAATATTTATCAAAATTACAAAAGTAGTCTTTTTTTGAGAATTCATTTATGAAGTATACTTATATGTAAACTAACCTATGTTCAAAGTTAATAAATACAACATTTTTGAAATGGCAAAACATTGGAAAGAGACGAAGTATATGCATATTAATAGGGTACAGATTGATGGTGCATTTATTCAATGTAACACTGCAGATGTTAAGAATGCAGAGTGGGTTTGCTATGTATTTATGTAGAGAAAAGCAAGGTATAAACACACTTATGTTAGCTTTTGTGTAAGAAGAGGGGTGGCACATTTTGGTGTTTTAATTTGTTGCCTAAAGAAACCCTTGAAGGATATAAAAGAAACTGAAAATGTGATTGCTTATAAATATTACATGGAGAAAGTAGGGCAATTGGAAGCAGAGAAAAGTGAGAAACATTTTTTACTACGCACTTTTTAATACCGTTTAGTTTCTTTGAGCCATGCTGTTTATATTGCCCTTTGAAAATAAAAAAAGACTTTTTATGGAAAGTTTGGGAATTTTCATGTATACTAATATTGATCTTGGGTTTTTGGAAATTTACTGGATTTTTTTTTTTAGCAGTAAAAGGTGATATTTGCTGTCCTTCTTCTGAGGGATTTGGGTGATGGCGATATTTTTTCATTGGCAAACACTAGAGCATATCTTCTGGCACAGAAATCCTGCCGGCAGGAAACATGATGGATGCTCTTTCAGTTACATTAGATAGACTAGGAAATGGAGAGGTGAACTGAAATACATGGTTTCTGCTTTCCAGGAGTTGCCATTACTTCTGTCTAAAATGGGGGTGGAGAAAGTAATTTTGTTTGCAAAACTGAATGGTGTAAAATGCTCTACAAACACACAGATGCCCACACAAAAATAAATGGAAGGTTGCTTTGTACTTTACCATTTTTTACAAAGGCCTTTCTACAGACATATGAAAAGATAGCAGTATTTTCACCTGCAAATTTGTAATTTTCTCTCTAGTTATATTATTTTGTAAGAACAGAATTGGAGTTACTAAGAACTTCAGTTCTCATCTGGGTAAACCAAACAGGGAGTAGAGTGCCTGGCAAAGGCACTGTTGGGAGAGGGGTCTCATTTTACTGTCAGAAATTATACGTACATCAATATAGTTAGAATAATAAATATTTGTATCTTGGATAGAAGTTTCCTGGTAATAATTTCTGTTGGTAGAAGAGTTTATTGATGAAATCTAGGAAATTTATTAATGACTTAAGTTTATATGAAATACTTGCTAGATTTTATTTTTCTACGTTCTTTTGTACCTTTGAGTATTTTTCAAGATTTTCATTGGCAATAGTTTTTTTATTCCTGGTTGGAAACTTCCATTTATTCAGAAGGGAAAAATCCTGCTAAGGAAATTGGAGATGGAAGCATATCGTGGAGTATACCAAGAGTCTGATTTTGATTGCCTGATTTTTGTTTGTTTGTTTAATACTAGCAAGAAAGTGTTAGTTCTTTTTCCTGGAGAGATGTTTCAGTTGTTCTATTCTAAAAGCAACTATAGCTTTTTTAAATACTCAGATCACTGGGTTTTTTATATGCAAGGTATGGTGTGCCTGTAACAGCTAATAGTATTAACTCTCATTCATCCTTCAGAATTTAATTTATTAAATGTCATCTCCTACCCACTCTCCCCAGTCCATCAATTGAGATAGTAGAGTTGAAACAAGGGAGAAGAAAGCAAACATTTGAGGGTCTGAACGTTGTAAGTATGGGACAGCTGACAGTGAAATTGTGGACCTCCGGATGAAGTGAGAGAAGCCATCATTTTCTCTTGATCACTATGTACCAGTGACATGGGAAAGGTGATTTTCTTAAGGTGTTGCTGTTAACTATTAACATAATTGGGTTAAATACCAAACTTCATAGAGCCTACTAAGATCTTTGTAACTGAGTGTTTATAAACTGGACTTTGTGGTTTTTGTTTTTGTTTTTGTTTTTTTGGTAAGGAACAGAATGGAGGAGGCATCACCATTCTTTGATGATTATCTTCTTACATTGTAACCACAGGTTTGAATTTTAGAGAAACCTAGTAAAAATTATGAAATTTCATAAGATGAATAAATAATTAAGAAAGAATAGAAAAGAAGCCAGAGATTGCTGTAAGGGAAAGAGGCACTGTGAAGATTATTAAAAGGGAATATGAGGGAACAAAATAATTTCAGATCTCACTCCTAGCTGTTCTTTTTGTGGCTCTGCTCAGTGGGTACAAATTGTGGAGTGTTCAGTGGTTACCTCTTAGCTCAGCATCTTAGGAAGATGTTTTCATTTTCTTAAACTGAAACACAATCCCTCTGTCTCCTTCAGATGACAGGCACATGGTGAAGGATAGGAGAGGAACTCTGGGCTCCTGCAAACTTGTCCCTGCATGACACACAATAGATTAGATGCCTGAGGTGTTGGCAAATATTGGAGATATTTATTTCCAAGAGGTTAGAAACTTTACCTAGCTCCTCTCCTCTGTGCCCATAAGGAGTAATTGGATTATATTCACTGAGTCAATAGGTTTTTGGTGTCACATAATCTCAGGGCAACAAATGTGACTGCTTAGATCTCGGTGCACTCCTGCAGATGGCAACTTTCAGGAGGTGACCAGGAGGTATTGAACTCCCTATGAGCTCGCCTGGGGACTTCTGACCTTCTCTATAAAAAGCCCTTGCTGTATTGATGCTCCCGGTGGTGGTGGTGGGTCGAATGGCAGTTATATAATCACAGTCCCTTTTTCTGTCAGGGTGGCCATTATGCAGAGAGCTAGGGCTGGATTTCTTCTTGGCAGGAATAAGCAAAGAAAAATCTGGTCACTTTTTTTTTAATGGAAACATCATGAAAAAAAAGCTTATTGTCTCTGAAATTAGAGAATGGAATTGTATCTGAAGGAATTTGTGGGGAACATTGGGGTTCTGCGATCTGACCTTAGTGAGTAATAGAGACCTTTTTGTACTGATATTGCATTTTAAAAAGACATTTGACATAGTGGGGAGAGAAGATACTAGGCCAGAAGAAGGTAGGCCTGCTACTCCTAATTCAGGCTGTGTGTTGTGTAAGTTTTTCTACAGTCTGATACAGACCACATGCCTTCCCTGAGCTTCTCCTTTCTGATCCCTTCAGTGAAGTTCTTCTGTAATAACCAAGTTCCTTCCAGTTTTGAAACCTGGTGTTTTAATTAGGGAGCTGCTTGAGGGCTCAGGAAGACCCACGTTACTGACATTTAGGACTTTTTTTAAATAGGAGGACATCTTTTAAAAGTATCTTTATAACTGAGAGAAGAATATTTTCAATGCAAATTACAGTTAAATTTGAATTCTCTAATTATGCTTTCACTTTTATGTTTGTGCCCTGAAGCAAATTGAATGTAAAGAAAACAGTTTTATAAACAAAACCAAAGAGAAAGAATATTTGCATATTTTGCTGCAGAAAAATGACCACTTTACTCTTCAGGGTTTTGGATCCTCCCTCCTGTTTCTGGTTTTTCTTACCCCAACATATTTTGTGTGGATGCTAAAACTAAACGTGACTTGCACATACCTTGGCACTGGATCTCTGTCATCCTCCTCCTTCCTTTTTTTTGTGGACTTGTATTCATTGAAGGGTAGTTTGGGGCAGACTGGACACATGGAAGGCTTCATGCTTCTGGCAGACAAGGGATGTGCTCTTTGTGGGGGGATGTATGAAATCCAGTGTTGGAATCTTGATGCTGTCAGATGCTGTCATTTCCTTTTTAGGAATTAGCCCCCTCACACCAGAGGTCCTAGAAAGGCCATGTGGGACGTGGAAGCCCAGGGCTGAACAGATACTGCTAACAACAAACATTGTGCTCTTTTCCATATTCCAAAACCACCTTTACAATTTGACCTTGGACTCACCTTCCAATGAAAAAGTTCAATCCAAATAATAATAGCTCTTGTGTTCACAATATGACCTCAGGAATACAAAGCTATATCTCTAACCATCTAGATCAACACGACTTCTAGAAACATTGTTTGAAATCTCCTAGTGCTCAATTCTGTTAGTGACTTTGTCAAGGAACCCTACCTGTGGATTTCTGAGCTTGGAATGGACCAAGGGAATATTTAAGCTGCTATAGTATTTTATACAGAAACTGCTAGAATTATAACCCTAGGACTCCTGTCTTCAGCTTGGGTTGCTTCCCCTACATTCTTCTCCTCTTCTCATTTGCTCTGTTGTCACAGTGTTGCTTGAAAGGTATTAGTAAAATCAGGTTGGTGTTGAAAAGCCAAGATCTAGAATATTCCGTAAGGATTTAAAAGACATTCTCTCTCTGATTTCCCTCTTTCTGTACACTTTCTCTTATTTACCCCAAATCTTGTCCCACAGCTGGTCTTCTGGGATTTTTCTGGCCTTAAATATACTTTTTAAAAACTTTGTTGCCTTAAATATTCCCATAGAAGACCCTGCTAATATTGCAAGAATCGAAAGTTGACTATTATGTACTTTTGTAGAAATAACACTAGATAGGAAGAATCTACAGACTTGGGTCCAAGTTAGATACAGCGAGTAATTTGTGACATTGGTCAATGTCTTCATCCCTCCAGGCCTCAGCTCTCTTGTTCAAAACATGGTGCCTTCTGACTCTGAAGTTCATAGAATGACGACCCATGGCACATTGTCAGTGATGAGTGCTCTTACTGTCAGCTTTGTATGTGGGTAGCTTTACAGACAGCTGTTAAATCCTGGATTATATAAAGACAGACTTATAGGCAGAAGGATGAATAGATGGATGGATAACTGGAATGTTTTAGTGAATGGGAAGGAACCAGGAGGAAATCCCTGGGAAGTATGTTTAAATTTGCATGAACATGTTTATATTGGAATAGTTCTAAACCCCAGGCTTCAGATAAACTAGGAAAATAAGACACAGTATGAAGAAATAAAACTTAATTTGCTGAAATTGATGAGTAATAAACAATTTCAAAAGAAAAAAAGAAATAAAGAATTAAATTAGGTAAAATGACGTTAGCTTAGCTACTTAAAAAACTCCTTGTCCTTGTTTCTGCATAATTAAAGGAATTGGACTAAATTCTACTATATATCCTCTTCCATGTAGGTAACAAGTATAGTGGAGATGTTTCAGACCTTGACAGGAAGTGAGAGATTTAGTAATTTTTTTTCCTTTTAGTTTTTGATCTTTTCCTAGAGGTATAGTGTATGCAGTTTACTAAAACTAAAATATAGAAGGACATGGGGAGAAAAAGCCAAAATTCTTGGAAATATTTCCATATATATATAACTATGATTGACTCACTGTCAATCATTTGGTAAAGGTACTATTAGATTTGTGTATAAGCAGCAGAAACTGTTTCATAACATTCAAGGTGAATGAAATAAGCTGTTACCCTTATTTCTCCAAACTAAATTTAAACCAAGTGAAATACATAGTTGCTAGATTGACAGGAATTTCAATATCACTTTCCAGGTATGTCCTTTCCAGCTTCCCAGCTCCCCTCTTCAACCACCACTACCAAGTTTACACAGCCCAGAAAGGACTCTCTCTGAGATCTGCTTTCAAGTAGGGAAGAGCCTTAGTATTTGTCTGTCTTCTGTGTTGTCCTTTCTCTGTAGCCTCACTGTCATGTCATGTGGAATTGTTTGGGTATGAGGTATACCCCCAAAGCTTCTGTTAATGCAGGCATATTCAGAGGTAGAATTATCAGATTATGAGAGCTTAACCTGATTGGTCCATCCTAGTTTGAATGGACTGACAGGTGGTAGCGGTAGGTAGGCGGGCGTCACTGGAAGTAGGTAGATCATTGGGCGTGCCCTGGAAGGGTTGTTCTTCCTGAGGCCCCTTCCTTTCTCTCTTAGTTCTGCTTTCCGGTGCTTCCAGGAGCTGAGCAGCTTTCCTCTGCTGGGCTTTTCCCCCAAGATATATTGTCTCACCTTAGGCCTAGAGCAGTGGAGTTGGCCATGTGTGGACTGAGACCTATAAAACCATGAACCCCAAATGAACTTTTCCTCTCTAAATTGTTCTTGTTGGATATTTTGGTCACAGCAGTGCAAAAGTTGACTAAAACAAGGTCCCACTGTTGAACACTGGCCCCACGTGGCTGTTCAGCAGTGCTTGCCTGTGGTACTGTGAAGCCTCATGAGCTTGAGACCATATGGCTTTTTGAACAAGGGCACCTCTATTAGTTCAGTGCTTTATCTATTTTCTCTGTCACATGGTATGTCATTGATGACATGTGTCATTTAACCAGTCACCTAATGGTGAATATGTAGGTCATTTCCAGTGTTTATTATAAATAGTGTCATGATAGACATTTTGTTCTTTGAATGTCTTATTTTTTTATACCCAGGTGGCATGTTGCTGTATTAAAAGATAGAATTGTTAAATTTTGACCTATATTGCAAATTTGTGTGCTAGAAGAGATGTTCTAGTTTATATTCTCGAGAGAGCATCCAAGTGCCCTTCCTTGTCATTCTTGCTGATGATCTCTGTGGAAGAGGAAAGTAGTTTGGGCTACCACGATCTCAGAAGAGCAACATATGGCCATACACATGGAAAAATTATCTCTGGAGAACTTGAGTTCCTCTTGTGTTCTGGATCCATCTGCTAGGGATTTATTATTTTTTGTGTTTTATTTTTTTTCCCAAACTTTGTGTCGAGTTGGTCATGTCGACCCATTTGGATTCAGAGACTGAGCCGTATGTCATATACTATCTCATGGTATTTGAAGGAATGACCAGATTTTTCTCAGTCTTTCAAGATTTCTAATCTTTTTGCTGTGTTTTCCCACATATGTGTGATTTACCTAGTAGCATAATTAATTCAGGATTTTCAGCTAAAACTTCCTAAAGCAATACTCTAAGGTTCATTTGTGAGATGAAAATTGATCAGAACTCTAGAGAAGTAAAGAGATGTCTCCTTGGCACCTTTGTTCTATGGTTTCCTGATATACATTGTTAGGTTAGCTAGTACTGATTTCTGAATCTGTCTCAGCTACCTTTCTGAAGATAACCAATTATTGTCCACCTTTTGTTCTTTAGCCAGACTATTTTTTTGCTATTCTGATTTTTTTCCAGGATTTCCCTGTGTTTAACTCTCTTTTTTAGAAATATTTCTATATTCTTTGTTTGTGATTGATTTAAACAGTCTTCTAAAAATTGCAAAAGCCTGTGTTAAAATCCTATTGGCAGTAAGACCACATGATTTCTGATATATTAAATCAAAGTCTGAGGACTTCAGCATATGGTGTAGAGAAAGCTATACAAATAGTTTTTCATACAAGAATCATATCAAACAATAGCAGATGAATGCATCTCTAAGGTTAAAGAGATGGATAGAGCTTTCAGCTGTGTCTTATCATGCTACATGGAGTGTGTCTACCCTTGGGCAAGTCATTTCATATTGGGCCTTAGTCCCAGTTGGTAAAAGTTTCAAGCTGTCACTTTCCATTATTCCATAACCTCTCAGCTTATTTTCCATTATTCCATAACCTCTCAGAAGTGGGCCCACAACCAAAGAGAGGGAGGCACTGAAAATGGAGTCACAAATCTAGCAAAGACTCCCTCTGGTGTCTGAATTAATCCTCTGTACACAGGGAAAATCTATACACAATGTTCCCAGAGGGATAAGACAGAAAATTTGAGAAGCTTTTGCAATAAAACACCTAGAAATTCTGGGTAAAAACAAACAAAAACAAAACAAACATGTGCTTTCATGCATTTCAGAGCTGCTTGGAAAGCAATATCAAGAGCTATAATAGAGAGGGAGCCAAGACCTGAGCTTCTGTAAGAATGAGGGTAGGTGACAGGCGGTGGAGAGTAAGTGTAGGACTTGGATTACCATGGATGATTTGGGTCTCTTTTAGGGGAGAAGTTGGAAGAGAGTCACCCTCTCATAAAGTCAGGACACTAAAACAATATCTTTAAAAATTGCACATGTATATGTTTAGAAAATTCAAAGTAAAATAACCAATAACAAAATGTGAAAGCCTAAAAACAAAATGTTACCTAAAACATAATAGAATTAAGACTGTACTAATGCTTAGCAGTTTCCTAGGGCTGCTGTGATAAATTGCTGCAAATTTGGTGGCTTAAAACAATGGAGATTTATTTCCTCACAGTTCTGCAGCCCAGCAGTCTGAAGTCAAGGAGTTTTCAGAGTATTAATCTCTGAGGACACCAGAGGAGAATCTGTTCCTTGGCTTTCTCTTAGCATTTGGTTTTGCTGGCAATCCTTACTATTCTTGGTTGAGAAGCACCACTGACTTCAACCTCCATCCTTATAGGGAGTTCTTATTGTGTATCTATCTCTATGTTTCTTTTCTCTTTCTCATTGGTTGATCAGTCATATTTGATTAAGGGCCAACCTCATATAGTATAACCTTATCTTGACTACATCTGCACATGATTACCAATGTGACCTTGTTCCAAAAATAGATTATAATCACCAGTTCTGAGGGTTAGGACTTCAACATATATGTTTTGTGGACACAGTTGAGCCCGTACTATGTTATCAACAAAAATTAGTGGGTTAACTTGACTAATTAGAAAGTTTTGATTTGGCTTAGAAAGCAAGAACCTCCTCTGTACTGTGTGTGAGATACATCCAACAGTGCAGTGCTTCAGAAAGGTTGAGAATCAGTGCATCAGCAGTGGTGTGCAAGGTAGATATAAAAAGGAAGGGTTTTGAAACAACTATAAAACAAGATTAAATTGAGAGTAGGAGACAAAAAGCAAAGAAAAAAGGTGATCTTTTTTTCTTTTATAGAAGAATGCCATCTAGTTAATATATAAGGAATGATAAAATTAGAAAATCACCATTTTGCCGTCCCCAATTGTGGTGGTGGTGGGGATTCTAGCAAAGGGCCTCTCAGAATGATAAAGGTATTAAAATATTTTCATAGTGTCAAAGTGTCACTCCAAAAAATTGCTGTTAAATGAAAAAATGAAAATGTCTTTATAATGGAGGAATCTGGTGGCTACCTCCTTAACCAAATGATCAGTTGAGCATGAGTAATAATGGGATAGCCTGGTATGATGCCTTCATTCAGGTTGTACTCACCATAATTTATGAGTCATTCTTCTAAAAATAATTCACTCAGTCTTTTTTTAACTTTTGAAAAAAGTTTATTCATTCATCGAAAGACAATATTGGCAATAGGTTATAGGAACATATTCTAAGTTTAAAATTAATCTTCTCTTTTGAAAGTTTCAGAAGTTTGCCTCTTCTTTCTAACCATACTCACTCCAACAAAATAGTGGACAAATAAAAGTTTATTTCCTTACTTTTACTTACATTCATATTGGGACAATTAGAATTGGTTCTTCAATATTTAGGTATCATTTATAATCAAGAGATTTAATCACAGAAGGGCACATGTAAGAATATGACAACGCCAAAAAAAAAAAGTAGTCTTTATCTCTAACTTTTGAGATCTCAGATAATACAGGCATAGAGAAGCAAATCAAATTACACCATCAGGAGGAGCCTGTAGTGTGGAACACTGCCTAAACTGCTGGAGAATTCTCCAAGATATTGGCCTGGTCTCTTCAAAAGCCAATGTCATGGAAGGAGAAGGAAGGAGGCGAGGATGGGGGATGTGTTTCAGGATTAAAAGTTAGCTGTAACAACCAAATGTTGTGTGTGAACCATCACTGGATTCTCATTTGAAAAATTAGTTTAAAAGACAGGATGAACCAGATATTAAATGATATTAGGAAGTTATTACAATTTTTTAGGTGGGGACTGGTACAGGTATTGGTATTAAGTGGTTATTTGAAATAATGTGCCTTAGGAGAAGATTTAGTATAATATTTGCAGGTAAAGTGTTATAAATAATTTGCCCTAAAATTACTAAGTAAAAAGATACATGTGTGTACACACACATATGACACAAATACATAATTTTTTAATTTTTTAGATATTTAGGGATATGGCTAAAAATCCTTGCAGTGTTCTTTTCACTATTTTTATAACAAAATGTCATGGTTATATCAAATTGAAGTTACTTTGGTTCTGCAATAATGATTTATTGTCAAGGAAGCTCTAATACAATATGCTATCTTAGGTGTAAGTTGACATATACAGTTACATCCATCAGTGCTAAGTGCATTTGACCAAATTCAGCCTCAATTCCTTATAAAAATTCCTAATAGAAATTGATCAGCACTTCCTTCATCTGTCTTAACCTCACAAGCCAGATCACACCTCAGCACTGAAATATTCCCCTTAGGGTCAGGGGTGCAAGACCATCTGACCTTTGTTGTGGAGGTTCTCTGTTACCAAGGCAGTTCAGCAAGGAAAAAAGTACAGTATAGACATTGGGAGAAAGACAGTTAAATCATTGTTATGAGCATACATTTTAACCTTTAGAGGATCAATTGAAAGACATGAAAACAATAAGCACATTTATGTTTTAACACAGAGAACCGTTAACATGAAGAAATAGGCTATACAGGAACAAACAACCACCAGATAGAAGAATAGTGGAAGAAAAGACTCCATTTGAGGTAGAATGTTTTTAAAAAATAAATGCCCAGGTATAATTAGGAACAATTTTTCCTTAAAGAATAAAAACAATGTAAGTACATATAGAAAGCATTCTGTTTTGAAGGGAGAAGAACAGTATGATAAAGGAGTCAGTCTTCTAAGACTAAGTTAAACTAAAATGTGATAATTGAAAAAAAAGAAAGATACTGTTTTTAACAAGATAAGCTGATAATAAATTGTGTGCAAAGTAGTTAAATATAGCTAAGGGAAGTATAAAGAACACATGTGAAACCTTTAATGCTTAAAATACTCTGTTCATTAAAAAAAACCAGATCAATGCACTAGAATAATTAGTCCATAGACCCTAATGCATGTGTGAACTTAATATAAGGTATATGTGGATTTTGAATCAGTGAAGACAAATAGATGCTTCAGTAAATGATATCAGAACAAATGAGTAGTTGTCATGGATAAAAAGTAGGTAATATCTTACACCAGGATAAGTTCCAAATGGAACAAATAAAGGTTTATCTTCTAATTAATGAAGACTTCTAGGTCCTAGAAGGAACCAAGAAAAAAAGTAAATAATTTGGTTTGGTGAAAGCTTTTCTAATTATGACCCAGGGAATGTAAAAGAAAGAATTATATATATATATATATATATATATATATATATATATATATATATATATATAATCACAATTGTACTGCAGAAAGCTCCTGTGGAAAACATTTTAGAAGATGGAAAAGTAAAGAGAATAGCATAGTAAACCCTCATGTTCTCATCACCAGTTTTCAACCATTATCACCTCATGGATGAATTTATTTTGAAGTTTATCATATCATCTTATCTAAAAAAATCTCTTTGTACATGTGTGTGTATAAAAAACATTTTTCCTTAACACATTAAAAACCATTATTACAACTAGAAAATAATCCCTTAATATTCATGCTTATTTTTAAGGCACAGGAAAATGAATCTGCTGGCGAATAACATCCACATAGACATACAAGCATACACAAGGCACATCCTGCAATTTTACAGATGTTTAAAATAAAAAGAGAGGAATATGCTGCAGAAATTCCTACTGAACTAAATTTAGGTGAATTCCCCCAGTGTGCAGTGTTCCTAATGCTCTGAATCTGTTAATGCCTCACTGTCAGCTGGCTGTATCCCTCGATTATCCTTTTGTTAATCCAGGATCTTGCTCTGACCTGAATGTTGCCCATTCTTTAGCTTTCTCTTAGAAGTCACTGTTAGAAGTCACTGAGGACTGTGGCAGATGACATAGCAGCCTGCTAAACCCTGCAAGGTGTGTACCTTTCTGACCTGGGCAGGTGCCCCAAGGACTTTAAGGAAGAGTCAACCCTGATGAAATGTGAAGGTAGTAAGCTGGCTGCCTCCAGAATTTCCCACCTTTCCACAAATGAAGATGGCTGTCTTCTATGGGCAGGGAATGATTTAAGGGCATTTATGGCTTAAAGAATAATAATAAAATATTTTTTGAACAACTAGCCGAAGTGAATCACTTTTCATAAAGATGCTGTGAGAGCAACTAATTATGAGACTGATGACCAGATTTTAATGTTATAATCATTAATTTTGCTTTTAATATGACTGTATTTAGAAAAAACTTGTGGCAGTTTTGTTCAATTTGTTTTAAAAATAATGAAAAGATTTTTGGAGATCTAGAGCTGAAGACTGATCAAAACAACATTAAAAGTTTTAGTAAGCAGTATCAAAGTAATATATCTGTATATCTGTAGTAAGAGGTGTCACAGTAATATATTTTAATTAAAACTTAGAACTGTGTCATTTGAGAGATTACATCTTTTATTCTGTTATAGCTGAGGGACTTGCCCAAGACTGGCCAGCAGGGCCTGGACCCTGTTGCCCTGATCCTGTGTTCTTTTCATGTGGCCTTGCTTCCTCCTTTCATACGTCTGAAAAGGTTATTCTCATTCCCTTAGATTATGCATTGGCTATTAACCAGGCATGAAAGGCATGGATACACTTTTTGCTCTTAATTTAAACTCCCTTTCTCCCATTGCTTATGATGCTAGCTCCTGTTCATGAACTTTGCACCAGCCTTTCAGCTCAGCCAGATGCCTTGGAAGCAATTGATATTTCTAAAGAAATCCATAGTTCACTTTTATTTTCCTCCGATCTTTTTCTTACCCTGGTAAACTTTTTTGGTCATTTATCTCAGTCATAAAGATGAATGGATGAAGTACCTTAATTTTTTCTGTGTTATATGATGTACACTATGTTGTCATTCTTGTTTCTTTTGTATCAATGTACATTTTGTTTATGAAGGAAGAGTTGAATCATTTTTTTTTACTCTCTCAGCTTTTAATGTCTCATAGTTGGATATTGAAGGGTCTTGGATCTTCCTTGCATTTACTTCTTTCCTGATGTTTTAGACTTTATTGTCATGAGAGAATAAAGGGCGATGGAAACAACTAACGATATTTCTTTAACCCAATAGAAGATAGTAAAACCTAAGAGATGCTGGGAAAGACTGTGCACCCCATAGTACTCAGCCAAAGAGGAACCTGGAAAGGACCTTATGCACCAGGGGATAAAATGCTGATTGTAACTGCTCTGGGGGTGCCTGCTTACCCATGTAACCAATATTGCAGGATCATCAGTATAGTCTCACTATTTTTTGCTAAAAAAACAAAAAACAAAAAAAGATTATTTTTTATGCCATTAGAATGAATAATGGCACTTTAAAAATAGAATCCTGTTTCTTCACATAGAAGAACCTTAATTAAGAGCCAGGGAAGGCTAGAGAAAGCTGCTGTAGGATTTTGCCTCAACAATAGAGTATTAAGAGGAAATTCAAGCAGTTTGCTTTGTAGGAGAATTGCAGCAACATCTGAGGGTGGGAAGGATCTTTTAGGCAATATTGATGAATACAGACTTGACGTAGAAAGCCCCTATACGGCTAAGAGGTAGTTGGCTAACCCCTACTTGACCCACATTGGAGACCAGAAATTTAGGAGAGTAGCCTAGAGCTTTCAAAAGAATTTGTACTTTTGAATCTGGCCAGTCTTGTATCCTGGGTTCAACATGCTCTGTGACCTTGGGCAAGTCCCTCAATTCTTTGATCCTCCATTTCCTTATCATGATTTCATTAGGCTGTTAGAATGATATGAGATAGCAACAACTGGTGTTCTCAGCCAGTCCATCACGTTACTTGACACTCTGAAGTTGAGATGAAATTTGTCTTCTATGAGTTCTCAATCTTGCTTCTGAATCTGCCTCTTGGGGCCACACATAGCATGTTTGCAATCTCACTAACTACCCTTCTGAGGCATTTAATTTTAGGTTTTAGCTCTCTGTGGGCAGTCTATTATCCTTTGTGTGCTTGAAAGCTGTGTATTTGAAGGACAAATGCGGACACAACAGTGGTAAGTAGAAAGCACCTTACAGCATTCTGTACCATCTACCTGTCTTACAAAACAATCACATTTGTGAACTTGGTATTATTACTCAAATTAAATTTAAATGTTTTACTTCAGTCTTCAATTAATATGAGAAATTCTTTATTTTGGGATGAAAAAGTGTTGTTTCAGTAAAGGAGAATGAAACTTATGAGTGACACCAGCCATTTATTTACTTTACAACTGTTAGAGTTTACCCTTAATTCCTTATCTCTAAGATATGAAAATCTTTCTATGAGCTTGTTTACTTGCTAGTGATGATCAAAACCCTCTCCTAACAGAAGTAGGTCATAAGGTAACCTCTTGAGCATGTAGTATCTTACACACATCCATCATGTGTTTTATTCTTCATATCCTCCCCAAATGCAAGGACCTGGATTTTTTTCATACTCACCTCTTGGACGCACGCAGATTTTGTGCATGATGTTTCTGTTGTATTAAATAGAATGTACACAGATAATACAGCAAATCCTTATCTTTCAGCATGTCTATTATGAGTGCTTAGTTGCTGCCCTCAGGCCTCTGAGATGGGAGGGACAGTCTATACCAGGTCTGAACTGTTCTCATGCTCTTGGTTTCTTTCTTCCCTCAGGGTCCCAGTGCTCTCCCATTTCTGCGCCTGCTTCTTGATATTTTTATTGCCACTCTCACTCCATGCTGCTTCCCCTCCCCAATTTTTCTACAATCACCTGTATTTGGTTTGGTTTTCATAGACAGTTATGCTGAATTTTGCTTCAGCTTAACTGATGAGCACATTTTGTATGTTTTATTTACTGAGCTACATTCTTGCTCTCTCCTTCATGTTAGATGTGTCTGTTTAGAGAAACCACCTTGGGAAATTCAGGGGTTCAACTGTAGCACATTTCCAGTCTGAAAGTATTCTAATCTCAGCTTTTAAAACATGTACAATTTGAGGGTAGAACCATGAGAGCTTGATTTTCTTAGAAATTCAACAACAAATATATAGGTAGCAAATATGTATTTGATTATGTTACATTCTACTCACAAATTAAACAATCTTTCACCCTGGGCATGTGGTTAGGTCCCCAGAGGCTTACAGACTAGTTAGCACCCTGTGCTAAGATACTGCCCTTTCTTGTGCTTTGAGATTGCTCTGTGAAGGAGGTCCACTTCTGGAATCTGTTTAAAATGTGCTATTTAAGTTCTGCCTGGCCCCATTTAAGAAATTAGGCTATGCAAATCCAACCTTATCACAAGATTCAGGTTTAAGGAAATTTGAAGTGCATTTGAGATTCCTTTTTACCACAGGTTTTAGTTTTTACTGGAACTAAAATAATGAATTTTAATGTTTTACATTTGAGGTGAAAAGAATTCCATTTCTAGCACCAATGTATTTTACCTTTAAATCTGGGTCCTAAGTGACCATATTTTTTTCTCTATGTTCAATAGTTTCTGCCATGATTATTTTATTATTTAATTTAAAAATCATTTAATTTGCTTTACTGGGAACTGAATGCAGGGCATTGTGCATGCTGGGCAAATGTCATATCACTGGGCTACACTCCCCCCACCTAGTGATTCTTACTCCCATGAAAACATTTTGTTTGTTTCTAATGTAGGTAAAGTGTTTAATCCAGAGGTTCTCCTGATATAAAAAGTTCTTAAAGTCATGTGTGATGGAATGTTTTCCAGGGCTTGTTCATTTGTGGCCCATGAGGCATTCATTAGACCTGGAAGAGTCCAATTTTTTCACTTGCACCTATTTATAAGAGAGGGCACTCCTTTATCATTACCTGTCATGGTCTGAGTCTGAGTAGACTAGCTCAAGAACAGACTGTCTGTTAATATTTCTGTCACCATTTTTATCTGGTGACAGTACTGTCTGGAAAACAAGAACTTTTTTGGAAAACTTGACGTTTTCCTTGACTAAGGAGATTCACAAAGTTCAAAAAATAAGCAATCATCTAATGTGTATAGTTAGAAACTGTTATTTATTTTAGTTCAAATACACTTTCTTCAGGAAACCATTATCCATGCTCTTTCACCAGGCTGGACTGCATGCTGAGATTCTCTTCAAATATTTTACCATTAGACAGTGAAACCATTTTTGGTCCATGCAAGAATGTAAAACATAAGTCATACATATTCCTAATCCCAGTTGCAAGAACAGTTTCTTGTGTGTCATGTCATTGAAATAAAGATGTGTGGTCCACATGCAGATCCATACACAGGTGTATGATTCTACTCAGCAGAGAGAGGGGGGTGGGGCTAATTGACATGTAGATGGACCATGTGTCATTAGCTTCTTTTTCTCCACAGTATTTAGTAGGACCCCAGACAGCACCATAAGGAGCTTATGACTGAAAATGGAAATAACATGTGAATCAGTACATGTTACATGTAAAGAGAAAAGGCTTTTTTTGTTATGTATGTCTAGCAAAACTGACATTCATTTAAAAAATGTTGAGTTTCTAGTATGTTCTAGGCACTGTGGAAGAGTTCTACAGATATGAAGAATGAAAATATAGATCTTGTTTTCAAGTAGCTTACAGTTTCTTAAGGGAGAAATATATACCAGTGATAATAGAGCAAAGGCAATACTAATAGAAGTATGGTAGGTACACTGTGCTTTGAGACCTTGGAGGAAGGAGCAGAGTCCTTGGGGTGGGAGTACAGTTGTCTGGGAAGGAACTCTATGTTGAAGAGTTTGAATTTCATGCTAAAGTCAATTAGGGAACTGTTAAGGATCTTAATTCTCAGAGTGACATGGTCAAATTTGCCTTGTGGGAAATTTATTTCGGTGTACTAGGATTTAGGAATTGAGGTTATGGTGATTCTGGAACAAATTAAACATAATTACCATATGATCCAGAGGATTTACTTCTGGATATACAACCAGGAAAAAAAGCAAGAACATAAAACAGCTGACAAAAGACCAAAAGGTAGAAACAATTCATATGGTCATTGGCAGATGAATGGAAAAATAAAATGTGGTATGTGTGTGGTTGAGTGCATGCATATACAATGGACTAGTAGTCATCCTTGAAAGGAAATAAATTCTGATAAATCCTGCCATTTACATGAACCTTGAAGACATAGCAAATAAAATAAATCATTCTTCATCCTTGAAGCATGATGATAATAGCACCACTTAATAAAACAGGGAAGTTGTTGTGAGTAATATTTTGTCCAGTTCATTTTGAGGATGCCTGAAACACAATAACTTTTCAGTGTCAGTGTCTGCTGATTTTTTACAATTACTGCTATTGTTGCTACTGTTTGTTTGAAGCAATAACATAAGGATATGGCATAATAATATTGTTTCCTTGACTTTGATGGGATTTCTTATATTTAACATCTGTAGTACAAATTGACATACAATAGCTGTACAGTAAAAGTTTTGACATGTGTATACCTCCCCGAAACCATCACTGCAAGCCAGAAAGTGGACATACCCATCCTTCTGTTTCAAATGTCCATTTGTAAGTTTTTTCAAATCCCTTGGCAATTTTTTTTCTTCTGTCGCTGGCCCCCTCTCCTTAGGCAGCAACTGGTATTCTTACTTTTCTGTGTAGATTAGTTTGAATTTCCGGAGTTTTATGTAAATATAATTACATAGTATTATGTAATTTTTGGTCTCACATTTAAGTCAGTAAATATTTAGAGGTTTATGCATGTTTATGTGTATATGAATAGTTCATTCCTTTATATTGCCAAGTATGGATACACCACAACTTGTTGTTTATCCTTATGCAGCCATTGATGTATTTTTAGGGTTTCTAGTTTGGTATGATTACAAGCTTTTTTTTTAATGCACATATGCTTTCTTTTCTTATGGGTCTATCTAGGATTGGAATAGCTAGATCATATAGTAAATTCATGATTAATATTTCAAGAAAATACCAGCATAATTTTACAAGGTGGGTTGTTCCATCTCACATCCCAGTAGTGGTGAGTGAGAATCTCTGTTGCTCCACACCCTCATCAACACTTTGGTATGTCAGGTGAATTTTAGCCACTCCAATAAGCTGTATAGTAATAGTTAGCTGTACTTTAAATTTTTATTCCTAATGGCTAATTGTGTTGCACATCTTTTCATGTGTTTATTTGCCATTCTCTATATTTTCTTTGATGGTGTTTCTGTTCGGATGTGTTGCCCATTTCTTTATTGGGTTCTTTTCTTAACTGAGTATTGAGAGCTGCTTCTGTCACATGGATCCAAGTCCTTTATCAGATATCTGCTTTGTGAATATTGCCTCCCAGTTTATGGCTTGACTTTTCATTCTTTTAACAGTGTCTTCTAGTAATTAGAAGATTTTAATTTTGATGATGATTATCTAATAAGCCTGTTGTTTTTTGTGCTTTTAATGTCATAATCTGAAAAAATCCTTACCTAATCCAAGGCTGTAGAGATGTTTCCTATGTTTCCTTTTAGAAATTTTAGATATTTGAGTTAGATCTATGATCAGTTTAATTTTTGTATACTGTAGAAGTATGGATTGAAGGTTTTTTCCATATAAACATCCATTTATTCTACATTATTTGTTGAACACTCTTGTTTGTTCTTCACTAAATTGTCCTTTCATCTTTGTAAAACTTATTTCTCCTCAAGCCCCATTTGTTAGTCCTCCAACTTTATTTTTCTAAGTTGTTTTGGTTGTCTGTGTCCTTCATATTTCCATATGGGATCAGCCTGATTTTGTTCGTACACATTCACCACTCCCCAGGTAGGATTTTGATTGGCATTGTATTAATCTATAGATCAAAGTGAAATGACAGAGTAGAGCTCCCCATTTGTTTAGATCTTTTACAACTTCTCTGCCCAGTGTTGGTTTCACAAGTATAGATCTTATACATCTTTTTATTAGGTTTATCCCTAAATATTTTATATTTTGATGCTATTTTGAACATTACTTTTATGCTAATTTATGATTATACATTACTAGTATCTGAAAATATAGTTTATATGAACTTATAGCCTGCAGCCTCAATCAACTCCTTATTGCAGTAGCTTTTTGTAAATCACGTTAGGTTTTTATTTATTTTTCCCATGTTTTTACTGGTGTATTATAGTCATACATAATGGTAGGATTTGTTGTTACGTATTTGTACATGAATACCATATAGCTATATAATTTGGCCAAAATCATTCTCCAGTATTTACTTTCCCCCTTTCTTCCTTACTTCCCCTGATCCCTTTCCTCTACTCTGCTGATCCCTCTTCAATTTTTATAAGACTCTCCCACCTTACCTTACTTTTCCTGTTTTCTTTATAGCTTTCACATGTGAGAGAAAACATAAAACCCTTGGCTTTCGGAGTTTGGCTTATTTTGTTTAATATGATGTTCTCAAGTTCTGTCTATTTTCCTGCAAATGAAATAATTTCATTTTTTTAACTGGATAAAACTTCATTATGTATATATGCTACATTTTCTTTATCTATTCACCCACTGATAGACAACTAGGCTGGTTCCATAGTTTGACTGTTGTGATTGTGCTGCCATAAACATGGGTACACATGCATTGCTATAGTATGAAGACTTTAATTATTTAGAATAGATATTAAGGAATGGTTTAGCTGGATCACATGGTGGCTCCATTCCTAGTCTTTGGAGGAACCTCCATAATAATTTCCATCGTGGTTGTACTAATTTACAGTTCCACTAACAGTATGAAAGTGTTCCTTTCTACAACCTCTCCAGTATTTATTATTATTTGTATTTTTGATTGCTGCCATTCTGTCTGAAGTGAGATGAAATCTCAGTTAAGTTTTAATTCACATTTCTCTAATTGCAATGATGTTGAGCATGTAGAAGTTGGTTTTTTTAAAAAAACTTCTGAATTGATCTTATTATTTGTGTCATTCTGAATTAGTATTAATTGGTCAGTTTTCTTCAATATGGATCATATGTTGGAGTGTTGACCCTACATTTTCTTCTTGGAGTTGCGCAATTTCCTGTATAATTCTTAGGTCTTTGATTGATTTTTAAGTTGATTTTTTTGTGTAGGGTGAGGAATCCTCTCATTCTTTTACTTATGGATAATCACTTTTCCTAGAACTTTTTGTTGAAAGTCTGTCGTTTCTCCAGTGTGTATTTTTGGCACCTTTGACTGTACCTGGGCGGGTGACTACTTTAGATTTTATATGTAATTATGTCATTATTTTGGATGCCTTTTATTTATTTTTAACATTTTGTTTTTTGCCTGTGTATCCATCTATGGGTATTACTATTCATTATAACCTCTATTACAGTGTTGAGTAGAAATGATTAAGTGTGAACATTGTTGTGCATATTCTTGATTTGTGCTGATGATGAGGGGCATTCATTCCTTTACTATTAAGTATGACATTAACTGTAGGCTTTTCTTGCATGTCTTTTTTAACATATGGGGCATTCCTTTTGGTTCTGAGAGTTTGGGTCAGAAGTAGATGTTGGATTTTGTTGAATTCTTTCTATACATTTGTTGAGGTAATCATATGGATTTCCCATTTTAGTTTCTTAATAGAGTAATTGATTTTTTTAATATTAAAAATATTCCTAGACAAACTCCACTTACTATTCTTTAGAATTTGTAAAATTTGTAGTGATATCAACTCCCTCATTTCTAATAGTACTAAATTGTTAATTTCTGTCTTTCTTTGCTCCTGATAAAAATACCTAGGAATTTATTGATGTTGATTCTCTCAAAGAGCCTGCTTTCTCTATCATTTTTCTCCTTTAAATTCATTGTTTTGATTTGAATTTTATTTCTTCTGCTTACTTTGGGTTTATTTTGATTTTCTTTAATTTCTTAAGGTAGAAGGCCCAAGTCATTTTTTTGGTACCTTTCTTTGCCTGTAACATACTTGTCTAGTGCTATAATTTTCTTCATAACAACACTACTTTAGTGTCATCTCACAAGTCCGATGTTGTACTTTTATTCAGTTCAGATTATTTTCTAATTTTCCTTTGATTGCCAGTGTGGTAATTAGAAGTAGATTATTTACTTACTTCATAAGAATTTTGGATTTTTCTAAGAATTTTTCTATTCTTGATTTCAAATTTAATTTTATATGGCTGGAGAAGACACCTCGTATGACTTGAATCCCTTCAAATGTATTGAGATGAATTTTATGGCTGAGATTATTCTGTATCTTGGTAAATATCCCATGTATACTTGAGAAAAATGTGTATTTTGTTGTTGGTTGAAGTGTTCTATATATGTTGATAAAGTCAGTTTGGTTGATAAAATTCATTTTTCTGTTTAATTTTTTTATATTCTCAATTGCTATCTTTAATGTCTCTGATTTTTTTCTCCCTCATTGTCTCTTGGTGTTAATACTGTCCTATATCTTGTTTTATCTGTAAAATTATAGTTAGAAACCTATAATATTATCTATATTGATATCTATTCGTTCTTTATCTCTATTTATCTTTTTAAGCATATGTAGTATAATTATAATTTCTTTACTCTCCTTGTGAATTGATCTTATTATTTGTGTCATTCTGAATTAGTATTAATTGGTTAGTTTTCTTCAATATGGATCATAGTCTTTATTTGTTGCTTCTTTGTATCCCTAATAATCCTTCTTTGCATGGTGTTATGAATTTTCCCTGAATGTTGGGTATTTTTATATTCTTATAAAAATTTTGAACTTTGGGCTGGTTGAAATGGTGTATACCTGTAATCCCAGCCACTCAGGAGGCTGAGGCAGGAGGATCACAAGCTTGAGGCCAACTTGAACATTTTAGTGAGATCCTATCTCAAAATAAGAAATAAAAAGGATTGGAACTGTAGCTTAGTGATGGAGCACACTTAGGTTAAATCCCCAATACTGAAAAAAAAATTCTGAACTTCCTTTTTGTACAGAGCAAAATTACTTGGAAATAGTTTTGTCCTTTTAGATCTTGCTTTTAATATTTATTGGGGAGACCAGAGCAATGTTTAGATATAGCCAAAGTGCATTGCTTTGTACTTCCAAGACTTCTTGAGTTCTCTACTAAATTCCGTGTCAATTATGAGCTTTCCCAACATATCTGGTGGGAGTAGGTATTATTTCTGGCTCCACATAAGTGCTGGGCATGGTTCCCTCTAATCTTGTTAGATGATTCTTCCTGCAGTGTTGGTTACTTTCCTCACATGGATGTGCTTTGCTGAATAGTCAAGAGACTCTCTAGAGATCTCCAAGATGTTCTTCCTGTGCATTGTGACTCTGCCCTACAAATTCTCGTTGTCTTGGTCTTCTTAAACTGTGATCTCTAAGGCTTTACCAGTGTCCTTGTATTGTGGCCTGGAAAAACCTCTCAGAGCCCTAAGTTGGGACAGTGTAGAGATAATCTCATTTGTTTCCTGTCAATCAGGGTTCACTATTTATTTGCTTGATACTCAGTCTTAAAATGATTGTTTCTCATATGCACGCACATGCTGATTGTCTTTGGGAAGGAGTACACACACACACACACACACACACACACACACACACACGCTGATTGTCATTGGGAAGTAGGATAAATCCAGTCTATTTTACTCTGTCTTGCCTTGAAGCTGCAGTTTGATGACCTGCTTTGAAATTGGTAGAACCTGTTAGCTAAGTGGTCTGCAGAATCTTCCATTGTGGTACAGTGGGAATGGTGATATAAGGCTGAGGGTTTCATTCTGTTACTACCAATCACCAGCTATGTAAAATGTCTCAAGGGACAGACTTATGGAGTCTCTAATTAAAAGGAACCTTTTGGGTCATGTGGCTCAGCCTCCAACTCTGAATAAAACTCTTTCTGCATATTCTTTCCTGTATTGTTGTATTAGGCAACTCCCATTTGAAGAACACATTTCATATTTTAGACATTTCTCACTATTAGGAATTTTTAATATATTAGCTGGAATAAATCTTCCATTCAGATTGTTTAGTGAAGTCATGTGTAGTTAGTCTAATCTCCTCTCCATACCATAGCCCCACTTATATTTGAGGACTTATTGCTCCCTTCCTTCCAAGTCTCTGTCCAGAATTATAACCTCTGGTCTCTGTAAGTCTCAATTGTTTCCTGTTTCTGCCTTCTTTATGGAGCTAGAAACCATGCTAGATACTAAGGATGCAGAAGAAAATATGCCATCTCTCCTTTCCAGAAACTCATAAGCAAACATAGGGAAGAGAAGAGATAAAAAGATAAAAATACAGCACAGAGATAAAGATGCTAACAGAAGTGTGTGGGGTGTGCTGGGCCCTTCACAGGATTTTGGAGATCAGCTTAATGAAGGCACACAAAGTGTACTCTGTAGAGACTATAAACATGTCTGGTATTATTAGTGGTAATAGTCAAAGATGTGTCCACAGTTGATCCATTCCCTTTATTTTCCCTGAATCATGTTATGCTTCTGACCTTTTCAGTTTTAACGTTCTGCTGGAAATCTCTGGTTTCCACATAATTAATGATTTTTAGTGTATGATGGTGCCCACAGGGGTGGAAGCATGCACTAAGTTCATTTTTCCTCCTGCTTGTTGCAAGTCATTTTTTTCTTGGCTCATGAGAAAGGCAACTTGTACTCAGTGAATCTTCGTGTGAATTGGAATCTTGTGAGCTAGGGGCACTGTAAAGCTCTACTGATGTTTTATTGCTTAACACTTTACAACTCCAGATGGCAGTGGTAATACTTTAGCATTTGCCATATGGAGAAATAAAAAACAACTTTTAGAAGTGAGCCACAGCAAATTCAGATCTCATAGTTTTGTAGCACCAGATCCAACTGTGCCTCTCTTGTAGGATTTTGGAGCTTCTAATTATGATTTTTTTAAGCATCTCATTACATTGCCAACAATACCACAAATTAAATTAAGAGGAAGAACTTATACATTGATATGACATGTTGCTGAGGTTGGACCTGGGAGGGCACAGTGTGGCAGCATTTCTTTTTTTTTTTTTTTTAAGAGAGAGTGACAGAGGAGAGAGGAGAGAGAGAGAGACAGAGAGAATTTTTAATATTTATTTTTCAGTTTTCGGCAGACACAACATCTTGTTGGTATGTGGTGCTGAGGATCGAACCCGGGCCGCACGCATGCCAGGCGAGCGCGCTACCGCTTGAGCCACATCCCCAGCCCAGCATTTCTTATATTCAGGGAATGTGTTAAGAATGTGGTTCCAAACCCTACCTTCAAATGTCATCAGAAGTTCAGGAAAGTGTAGGAGGCAGTGTCCTTTTAGTTAGTCTCTAGATGGCTTTGCTGCAACTGGTGGTGGGGACTGATCCTGTGAAATGGAAGTACCATATTCCCTTCTTCTGTCTGTGGCTCTGTATTTTTTCTGCCACCCTTCCTTCTACTAACTTATAAGGGTATATTTTTATCAGAAATTTAAATTCTGAGTGTCAAAAAAAAGTGAGATAGACATTTCTCTTCTCAAAGTCTTCAGTATAGCCTGTCTCATTTGGTCACTATAACCATGGAACCTTGAGTGTGTTATTTTGAAGCTCACTGAGTGTAATTGAGATAGCACAGTCAACCAGGTTGAAACAGGTTAAAATCAAATTCCTTCCCACAATCGTAGCTAATGTTCATCATCTTAGAGAAGATATTATGCCAAATATTACTTCCTTCCAAAGTGGTTAAGCTAAGTAAGACCCTAACCTTTAAAACTTAAAGAACTGTGTATGTGGGTTTACTGTTTCTAGCCTGTTCATAGGAACTGTTTCAAAACCTTATTCCAGTCAATGTTTTCATGATGAGCTTATAAACATGAAGGTGAAACGGATTCTTACTTAAAATATGAAGTTAAGCTTTTGGAGTCAGACGCATCATGTCTTGCTCAGCACATTTTTAATACCCTTGTGCTTGTTGAGGTTTAAAGGATTTAGTACTATGTGAAGAATCCATCCTGCATTTGACTGTATCTTATCTGAATAAGCTATAAGTTGTATATCTTTTTAAATGATACATAGTCATTCTGTATGTTTAAGTACATTTATCCATTGTGTATGTCTTTTTTAGTATGTAGAATTTCTTTTTACTTTCACTTGCAAAATTTCCAATATATTTTTGATATGTTGATTATCCTTTTTGTAAAGTATAGTAGGCCAAAAAAAAAAAACCCACAAAAACATCAATGTCAATTGTAGGAGTATTTGTAGATTTTCAATAAAAGAAAAGATGTTTCAATTTGTTGGGATTGGTTTTAAAATTTTAATTTTAGCAGACTCTCCTCCACATACAGAAATATTAATTCAATACTTAAGACATAATACAGCAAAGAGATTACCCTGCCAGTGAATTAACTGCATGATCTTCTACCTCTTCAAAGATAGGAAAGAATAGAAGAAATAAGAAATTTACTTTCTAGTATGCTTTTGATACTTTAGGTGAAATGAGATCTGAGCAAATGTGAGAAATAAGAATTAGCACTTGGTGTTCTAAATTTAACTCTAAAAGAGTTAAATAATCTTGGAGATTAAAAATGCACAGCTCTGGTAGTTCTTGATTTATGAATTGTAGTATGCATTTGTGCTATGACCTCTTCACAGATGAATCACTGAAATTTGATCAGTGTAGACAGTGTTTGCTTCAGTAGTCACTAAAATATCTTCCAGAAGGAAAGCTTTAATAGACGGAAAGGCAGTGTGTTGTGCAGCACTGTGCACCTGGTGGCAAATAAGATATGAGTCACCCTATTGGAAGATTAGATTGGTAACAAAATGTACTTGGTACTTCTGGCCATACCCACTCTGCTTTCTGAACCTTCCTTCTCTTGTCTGGCTCATTTTTCCAGTTGCTTGGATCACAGTCTCTGTACAACCTTCTGAGACTGGCAGTTTGGTAAAACTGACTGCTTGGTGTTTGATTCTGATTTGGGTCCGGATGCAGGCCATCTCAGCCCCTTATCTGGATTAGGAAATTAGTATGGAAGTGGCCACACTACAGGTTTCCATGGAACTTTACCATTTCAGGATTTCTTTAAGGATTACAAAAGAAATACTCATTCTGGAAAGTAGAAGCAAACAAAAAATTAAATAGTTTATAATTCTTTTAATGGAGTTAGGTTTGATATTTTTGAGGAATTATTTATCTCATCTCTATACATACTATTATTAACAGTTAGAATCATACAGTTTTAAGGCTAATTTCTTTTTACTTTATGTTTAATGATATGTATTTCTATCATTTTTCTTCTTTTTTATTACTATTTTTTTTATCCTAGCAAGGCACACTTTACTTCTGCAAAAGGGTGTGCTACCCAACAAAGTCTGGCAATCAAGCACACTTGGATGGGCAGTCCACCTGTTTTTATCCCTAATGCAGCACTGTCTCTTGTTCTAATAGGAGGAGATGGGGGTCTCAATCTATGTGATTGGCTGATTTTAAAATTGTGGAGGGCAAAGGCAAGGGCTATAGTTAAAAAGACTATGATTGAATCTTACAATCCAGTTAAGGCTACATATTATAGTCTGTAACTGGACCACTCTATTTTCTATTTCTCACAAGTCTCCCTTTTCTTTTTATACCTTTCTCTCATTTTTGTTCTTGTACCCTTTGGTATTGCCACCCATCTTAAACATATTAACTTTTTAAGATCTAAATTGTCCATAGTATGACTTCTCTTTTTAGTAGTTTGGACTGCCATTCCAGTGATTAGGAGCACTTGGTGAGGTCCTTCAACTTGGTTGAACCTAGTCTTCTTTCAGGTTTTGATTAAAACCAAGTTTCCAGGCTGGAAATGATGACTTGTGAACTCCAGAGGAGGAGTCTAAGCAACAGATCATAATAATCATACCAGCAAAACCAACAACAAAAACAGACACAGATCAAGTCCATGTATACAAGAGGTTAAGAAAATTTATAGATCTCCAATTGACTCAGAACAAACTTGTGACTCTGACAGAGCTTTTTGTGATATTTATCAGACACCCCTTTATAAATACCCTTCCTTTATAACCCCTTCATTTTATTTATTTCCGGAGGAATAACACAAATATGCATCTCAAGTTACATTAAAAGAACCATTTTCTTTCCATTTAAATGTCCATGTCTGTGCTTTAGTTATACTCTCCTGCCAGGTGTTTAAGATTGAGATGGTCAAAATTGACCTTTTTCTTGTGTGCAGTTAAGAATAAGCTGAGATTTGTCAGGGATCACTCTTGGGAACTTGTAAAAAATCCCTTGGCTCTTTAGCCTTCCTCTACTAGTGATGCCCTCTGCCAGAATGGGTCAGGATTTTGCTGATCACATATGGACGCATCAAGGACATTTGCCTCTCCCTATTTACAGAATGTGCATTGGTTGGTTTCCTGTTCTTTGGGGTCCTCACGATCCCCCTGATCAAGAGGAGGTCAGGTGACTCACTGGAGTTGCAGGGCTCCTAGAGGGTCCCATCATTCCCTGAATTCTAACTGAACTTAGAGAGAAAGGGCAAAAATACTGACTGATTTTTCCTTGTCCCTTTTACTTGCTTGATTGTGTTCTCCAAATTTTTATTTTAAACATCTAGAAGGTCAGTTTCACCAGTCTTGAAGTAGGAGTACTGAGTTTTAACTTTAATGTTTATAATTACTTGGGGTCCATATTAGTACTGGAAGCTGGCATTATATTCTATCTGTGCCATAGATGATGACTTATTTCAAATTAACTCAGGTTGTTCTGTTAGGGTATTGCAGAAACATGGCTTCTGACAGGAAGCTGTTAAGAAATTTTACAAGGAAAATACAAAATGAAATTAACAAAGGCAAAAACATACTCAATTTGCATAATGGCTATGAACTAAGAAATATAATTTATATAATCCTAAACCTTTATTTAGTTATGTATTTTATACCCTGTTTATTTTGAGATCACATTAATCTTTACAACAATAAACCTGTCTCTTGAACATAAATTTAAATGTGCTTAATTCTGGCCTACTTTGGAGCCATCCTTACATGAAATAAGGTAAGAGGCAATCATAACTTAAGGTGAGTCTGGGTTCTTGAAAATTCTTAAACTACTTTATTTCTAAAGCTGATTTTTGCCTCTTTCTTACATATCATTTTACAAAGTTATTACATATTATTTACTGAATCTATCTGAATATCAGTTAACATAATACAACATTATGTCTGAAACATTAATCAAACAGAAATGCTAAGAGAGTTCATAACTTAAATCTTATTTTTCTATTTACCTTCCAAAAGTACATTTAAATTTGTGAAAAGGAACATAAAATTTTATATATATGGATATATAAAAACTTATTGATAAAAAATTACATTTACTCAGTTGCAAAACATTAAATGACATAAATACTACCCAGATTGGTTATTTCTATATAAATCTGAAGAAGAATATTGCTATAGACAGTTTTAGTTAGGACAGAATTTTACCAAGCTGGTATTATCCAAAGTTTTACATTTTAAAAGTCTTGTGCACTTAAAGAACATGAAGACATCTAAAATGCAGGGCAGTTAGTAAAGGTTAGAGTCACAGTTACACAGATATCATTATTAACTAAGTTTTACTTTTACATTAAAATTTAGACAAGGATTCATGTGTTGTTGAGAAGAAAGTGCATTTGCTTGTTGATGGATGGAATATTCTAGATATGTCTGTAAAGTCCAAATTATTGATTGTATTATTGAGTTCTATAGTTTTTTTAGTTTTTGTTTGAAAGATCTATCCAGTGGTGAGAGAGATGTATTAAAGTCACCCAGTATTATTGTGTTGTGGTCTATTTAGTTCTTGTATTTGAGAAGGATTTGTTTGACACATATAGATGTCCCATTGTTTGGGAGATAGAAATTTATGATTATTATGTTTTGTTGTCATAGGAATCCTTTCAGCAGTATGAAATGTCCTTCTTTATCCCTTTTCACTAGCTTTGGTTTGAACTCCACTTTATCTGATATGAGGATGGAAACCTCTGCTTATTTACATGGTATATTTGAGTGGTACATTTTTTCCTACCCTTTCACCTTCAGTCTTTGAATGTCTTTTCCTGTGAGATGAGTCTCTTGAAGACAACATATTGTTGGGTATTTTTTTTAAATCTAATCTGTCAGTTTATGTCTTTTAATTGATGAATTTCAGCCAATCACATTCAGAGTTATTATTGAAATATGATTTGTATTCTTGGACATTTTGTTTTATTTTTGGTTTTAAACTTGACTTAGTTTCTCCTTTGATTGGCCTTTCCTTTAGTGTAGCTCCTCTCTTTTCTGATTTTCATTATTGTTTTTCATTTCCTCATCTTATAATATTTTGCTGAGGATGCTCTGTAGTGTAGGATTTCTCATTGTAGATTCTTCAGTTTTTCATAAAAGTTTTTTAAAATCAAATCTGAAGCTTAATTTTGCTGGATATAAGATTCTTGGTTGACATCCATTTTCTTTCAGAGCTTGGTATATGTCATACCAGGATCTCCTGGCTTTGAGGGTCTAGGTTTCTATACATGAGTAAATCCTCTGAAAGAGAAATTAGGAAAACTACCCCATTCATCACAATAGCCTCAAAAAAAAAAAAAAAAAAACTTGAGAACCAACTTAACAAAAGAGGTGAAAGACCTCTACAATGAAAAGTACAGAACACTAAAGAAAGAAATTGAAGAAGACCTTAGAAGATATGATCTCCCATCTTTCTGGAGAGGCAAAATTAATATTGTGAAAATGGCCATATTACCCAAAGTGCTATACAGATTCAACATGATTTCAATTAAAATCCCGATGTCATTCCTTATAGAAATAGAAAAAGCAATCATGAAATGCATTTGGAAAAACAAGAGACCCAGAATAGCCAAAGCAATCCTTAGCAAGAAGAGTGAAGCAGGAGGTATCACAATACCAGACCTTAAACTATACCCCAATGCTATAATAACAAAAAAGGCATGGTATTGGCATAACTACATAAATATAGTTATCTTATACTAGACAAAGGCGACAAAAACATACATTGGAGAAAAGATAGCCTCTTCAACAAATCGTGCTGGAAGAACTGGAAATCCATATGAAGCAAAACTGAAAATAAAACCTTATCTCTCACCATGCACAAAACTCAACTCAAAGTTGATTAAGGACCTAGGCATTAGTCCAGAGACCCTGTGCCTAATAGAGAAAAAAGTAGGCTCAAATCTTCATCATGTCAGATTAGGCCCTGACTTCCTTAACAAGACTCCTAAAGCACAAGAAATAAAATGAAGAATTAATAAATGGGATGGATTCAAACTAAAAAGCTTCTTCTCAGCAAAAGAAAAAATCACAGAGGTGAAGAGAGAGCCTACATTTTGTGAGCAAATTTTTGCCACACACGTCAGATAGAGCACTAATCTCCAGGATATATAAATAACTCAAAAAACTTAATACCAAAAAAAAACAACCCAATCATTAAAAGGGCTAAGGAGATGAGCAGACACCTCTCAGAAGAAGATATACATTTTATCAACAATTATACGAGAAAATATTCAACATCTCTAATAATTAGAGGAATGCAAATCAAAACTACTCTAAGATTTCATCTCACACCAGTCAGAATGGCACAGCTATCAAGAATAAATGTTGGCGAGAATGTGAGGAAATAAGGCACACTCATACACTCGGCTACCTCAGTCGTGGAGGATATAGATGTGGAATCAATGCAAGGACACCAGAAGCTTAGTGAGAAAGCTGGCTGATGAGAAACCGTAGTGGACTTTCAGCAAGCTCCTGTTTATTTTTGGAATGCATACAGCTGTTATAGGATGGGTAGGGCGTGCCCGCCAATCACACATAAACACCTTAATATCTATAAGTCAATCATCTTTTGCCTAATGTAACTGCACTATGAGGAAGCACTAAATATTGCTGTCGTGATGGAAGGCAGTCTGGAAGGGTCTTTGTCCCTAAGGGAGGGGGCTATGAGTTGGGGGGCTACATGCACTTGAAGCACTTGACTCGGTTTCCTGACCTGGTAGTCTGGTACCTTGGCAACGCTGACCACAAGTACTGAGGATGTGGTTTCACAGACAGCTTGCTAGAGCAGAGCACCCCGTCTTGCAGGTGTGCCTGTCAGGCCTGTACAAGATTAGGTTTCCCTAGCACTCTGAGCTGCTCATAGCTACTAGCTGTGAACTGAAAGTTATTCCAACACCACTCCTTGGTCTACCCAAAGGACTTAAAGTTAGCATACTATAATGATGCAGCCACATCAATGTTCATACCAGTGCAATTCAAAGTAGCTAAGCTGTGGAAGCAACCTAGATGCCCTTCAATCGATGAATGGATTGAGAAACTGTGATATATATACACAATGGTGCATTTCTCAGCATCAAAAGAGAATAAAATTATAGCATTTGCAGAAGCTGGAGAATATCATGCTAAGCAAAGTAAACCAGTCCCTCAAAACCAACCCCAAAAAACCAAAGGCTGAATGTTCTCCCTGATAAGTGGATGCTGATCCATAACTGGGGAGGGGGGCATGGGAAAAATGGAGGAACTTTGATTGGGCAAAGGGGAGGGAGGGTGCATGGGGGCGGGAAAGATGGTGGAATGAGATGGACATCATTACCCTAGGTACATGTATGACTGTACATATGGTGTGATGCTGCATCATGTACAACCAGAGAAATGAAAAGTTGTGCTGCAGTTGTGTACAATTAATCAAAATGCATTCTCCTGTCATATATACCTAAATAAAATAAATAAATAAATACAACAATTTAGACAGGCTCAAACCATTCTCAGATGTATATATAACAGTTGTTTATTTAACCAGTATGAAATTATCATTTAGAAGACTTTGAAACATTTAAAAACCTTAATCCCTTTAAGATTTAGTTTCCTTAAGTAATAAAACCTAACAGACATAAGAAATTATCATAAGAGCAGATCAGTGGTTTGAGGAGCCATGTTCCTTCTAAACAAAAAGAATTATTAGCACCTTAACTGTTAACTTTAGGAAATAAACCTTCAATAACTTTAACTGACTATGCTGATTAGAGCTGACTAAATCACACACAGAAACTTTTTGAGATTTACCTTCCACAAATCTTTTGGAACTTACATGGACATTCTACAACTTGTTTATTCCACCATAAAAAAAGACTGTCTCATCTGGAAACATTTCTTTTTCCTTCAATTTTCCATTTTGAAATATATTTCTACACCATAACTTTCTTATGTCTCTCTTTTTCCAGTTGCTGACTCTTAAATTTACATTCTAAAATAATCATTATGAAATTTTGGAATTTAGAAAAAAAATATTTCTTTTAATGAGTTTTTATAGCACTTTAATTGAAACATAGCTGAACCTTTTTTATTCTTTGCATATAGAATTACCTGTTAGAATTTTAACTCTTAGAAACCTTGCTTTTGGGTTAAGACCCAGAAACAAGCATCTCACTGTTTTCCCTCATTTATAAATTTATAAAACACTTTTAATATACTCAAATATATGTTACCTTTATGGAATTCAAAAAGCCGAGAATACCTGAATTTATACTTAGTTGATGTGTTAGTATTTTAACTTTGCTAATTAATCAGATGTCTGTTCTAATAAACACATTTGTAAAGATTAATCCCATTTTTATTAAAACTAATTTACTATGCATGTTACCAATGAAAACCAAAGTATTAAACAAGTCTAGTTAACACTTTGTCAGTTATTCTTGCCATAGAAAAACCTTTAGAAGCAATGGTCATTACACTTTAAACATTTTATAGAAAGCAACAGTTTGATTGGCTGACAACCTAGAAAAATGCATGCCTTAATAATTTCAAAGGCATCTTTGCCCTTACCAATTTAAATTGACCCTTTTGGTTAAAGTTTTACTTAAGTCACATGAACTTAAGGCATTTGGATTCATTCTTTAAATTTATGAGTACTCATTCATCTGTAAGCCAGTACATGTAAGCCATACCATGTACATGATAAAGGCAGAATCACGTGTAGAGATATGACATACAATACACTGGTATGCACTAGTATATGTAAAAAAAAACAGGAAACTAAGATTTGGTAGCTCTTTATCAGCTGTTAAATGCCTACAGGTAAGAGGCAAAAGAACTATCAATTTTAACCCTTTGGAAATTGAAATAGAGCCTGTCACAGATTTTTACATTGTGATTCAGACATGGAAAGGGCCTGTGCTTTCCATTTTCCTTCCCTGTTCCTATGGCTACAAGTTTTCCTGGAGATTTCTTATATACCCCAAGCTTCTTGTGTGCTCAGTGAGTCAAAATAAAACAACAGTATTTTTATTTTTGGTTTCTTTTTCCGTTTTGTCCTAGGACTGTCTTCCTATAGTTTAACATGAGGGCCAGAGGTATTTGAGGATATTTCGCTGTCTTTACCCTGCCAACCTCCTCTTTTTCTAGACTATTTTATTTAAAGGCTCAATTTCCACTCTGGATGGTTTTTGCTCTTCCCCTTCCCTCTGTTCTGTGTGTGATCTTATATTTCCGAATACTTGCTCCCCTATACCCTTTTCGAGGTTTCTTTCACTTGTGTCTCAGTCACACTCACAAAATCTCCAGGATGTCCTAACCACCAAGGAAGCACCTTTTTCTTGAGAATAAATTTTCTTATCTTGGTCCATGCATGGAGTTGCCTGGTTGTTGTGTTGCTTGCTTGGGCCCTTCACCACCCCCCCCCACTTTCAATGTGGGGTCCATTGTCAGCCTTAGGAGTCACAGATTTCCTTCCCTACTCTGAGGCTGCCACATCAAGTCAGCATGATGGTCTTCTGTGAGGAGGAAGACTCCATGACCCCTGAGACAATACATGTTGTTCCATGTTGGGCACCAAATTTCTTAGAAATACCTGTGTGCTGCAAGAAATCGAATTAGCTTGGTAAGGGCAAACTGTACTTCTGCAGAGGGCATGTTACCAAACAGTCTGGCAAGCAATCACTTCCATGGTTTTAAGTGTTGTTGTTTTTATTTTGTTTTGTTTTGTTTTTTTTTTCCATTTAGACAGATATACCATATTTTACTTAACCAATCTGTTGTTGTTTTCTTAATTTGTTGGGAAAGTTTCTCTTAAATGTCCCATTACATTTCTAGCTATACTTGTATTTTTGAAATACATGTTCCTCAATATGTTTTTGTACCTTTGACTACACTGGTGGTTAATTTTAGGTATCACCTGACTATGTTAAGGGATAATCTTATAGACGGTGAAACATTATTTCCATTAAATCTTTGGAGTTGTTTCTGGTAGAGATTTGGCATTTGCACTAGTAGATTGTTCCTAGGGACCTTCCTTATGCAATCTGAGCCCAAACCATCTAATTTCTGAGGATCCAGATAGAAAAAAAGACAGAATAAATATGAGTTTGTGTTTTCTGTTTTCTGGAGTTGAGGCACCTATTTTCTCTTGTCCTTGGACGTCTGAGCTCCAGATTCTTGAGTCTTTGGTCTCTGTGATTTGCACCAGCTATCCCTTGGGTTCTCAGGCCTTTGGTCTTAGAGTAAGAGTACACCATCATCCTATCATTTTCTGAAGCCTTTGGACTTGGATTGGACATATTACCAACTTTCCTGGTTCTTCTGCTTCTAAACAGTGCATCATGGGACTTCTTTGTCTCCAGTGCCCTTAATAAATTCTCTATTGTATATTCTATTGTTTTTGTTTCTCTTTGAGAACTTCAACTAATAGAACAACTAATAGGAAAAATAGGACAGTGAGGCAGGGACAGCTTTGGAGAGTAGTGCAGTGAGGTTTGCATGAGGATGTCAGTGGCAATGCGGGTGCCTTCGGTCTGCGTCATCCCAGATGATGTCTTACCAGGCAGACAATGAAGCTGCAAGCTGATTAAGAACCTAATGCCCTTCATTATGCATTTATACAATAGTAATTACTATTAACTATTAATAAAATATTAATAATGCATATAATGTATAATAAATAATAATATTATTAGAATTATAGCCAATATTTACAGGATTAACTGAGTTCCATGCACTAGTCAAAGCACTTTCACACACTTTTGCTTGTTTAATCTTTATAGCCATCTTATGGAATGTCTGGATCCCCAAACACAGCAATATAAGGAATATTTCAGATTGCTAAATCACAACTCACCCCTAACTAGACAAGATTAATCAAATTTTTATATTCTCTAAAAGTCTGAACTATGAAAATTGATGATATTTTGAGTAGAGATGGAGGTCAGCACCACAGAAATAAGAAGACCTTTCTGCACTGAGCATCTTTGCACTAATTGCTGCATCAGTGAACTCAACAAGGGAGGAAAATAGAGGTGGAAAGCAGATAAAGCACTAGAAATATAAATTTCTCACTAGTAGTTATTTTTAAATGCCCTGATTACAGAAGGGCAAGATTTTCTCAACTTTTAAAAAAGAAAAAAAAACCAAAGTTCTGATGAAGTGATGGCCTGGTTGTGTTCTTAGTGCCATTCTTAACCCCCGTCCAGTGTTGTGTAACTGAAGACTCATGTGATTTTAATAACAATAGCTAAGTATGTTCTCTCACCTAGTTTCCATGTCCACTCAGAAGCGTAGTCTATGGACTTTATTTTGTAGATGAGGAATCTCAGAGCATTGAGAAAGTGGAACACCTGCCCAAGGCAACATAACCAGGAAGTGGCAGGATTGATAACCCAGGAAGTGTGGCTTTGGGACTTCTTCTCATTATTTAAATTAACCTCATTCTGGTCTGTGTCTTCAGGAGAAGGCAAATGTGATTATGAAAATCTTCTAAATTAGCTTTATTAATTTCCATTTTTAGCACAAAATATCAGTTTTTCATACATGCAACACCAACTTATAGGTTCTAAAATGTTTGTGTCTTTTATTTTCTGCTGACAAAAGCTTGTTGGAGATGGTTTTAACATCCCATTATTCAAGAGACAACATTTTCTGCATGCAATTACATTCATTTTCTCTTGAAAATATTCATTGTATAATTGTAATCTGATCCTTTGGCTATGGAGTGTGCAGTGAAATGTTGGTTTACCAAAATTCTTCTGTTTGTCAAATGGCTAATTACTATTTTTACACCTTGGGTTCACTTACTATCATTGTCTAATAGGGATGCTACATATTTTCTTTATAAACTAGCCATTTTCTTCTGCCAGTAATTTATGACCATATCTGACTACAACAACTAGGACTAGTAGGCTGTAACAGGGGACATGCATAGCCAGGTGCTGGAAATCGAATAACTGGTTCTTAGTTTACTACCTCAGCTTCCCTGATGTATTGTGTCCCTTTCTTTCACAAATGTCTTTTATCTAAATAATCAGTGCCAGATAATTTTGCTTCAATTGTAAAAGATAAATAACACTCTACAGTCAAAGCACTTAAAAGTGCACTCAAAAAACAACAAAACAACGTTTTTTAGGATGCTAACACAAACTTATTTCATTGTAGCAAACAAATGTGTTTTTTAAAATATTTCATTTGTGTTATTTCTGCAGCAAAGTTTTCATATTGCCCCTCCAAAATCTCACCTCGTGCAATTATTATTTTTAATTCATGTTCAGAGACCCTTGTAATATTTCTTGTGCCCACTCTTTTTACCAAGTTTTGATATTTTATGTTTTCAACAAAATATTTGAATTAATAAATTCTTTGGTTGTTTTATGCAATTGGCATCATATTATTTTGCCTTCAGTACTGCTTGCAAGTTTAGTCACTCATTTTTTAAAATTTAACTAATGATTCTCTGCTTCTTTTATACATCAACTTTAAATTCACAATGATTCACTGGCATATCTGGTTGAACAGAGATGAAATAGGTGGGAATGTCTCATAAACTCCCAAATAATGTACATGAGGGATTTTCTCTGCTTGACCTTTAATAGATAAAAGCTTTGGACAAGTAATATCTGTGTTTTCCTTTATCACTCTCTCTCATTACTTCCTTTTTGCACTGCCCTCTTTTAACTTTATTTGCCTGAGGATTCCTAGTAGCCACAGGACTCCTCTCAAAAACTTTTTTCCTGGATTTTCATGTCTCCTAAAATAAATCGATTTCTTTCAGCATGTTAAATGTGTCCTGCCACTGCTTCCTGGTCCTTATTGTTTTTGATGTGAAGTCTGCTATTAATCTTATTGGGAGTCCATTGTAACACAATGAGTAAACAATTTTCTCTTGATTTCCCAGAGTTTCTCTTTATATTTGGCTCTCAACATTTTGATGTGTTAGGTGTGGTTCTCTCTGAGTACACTGAGTTTCTTGGAAGTGTAGATTAGTGTTTCTAATAACCTTGAGAAGTTTTTAGCCATTATTACTTCATTCTGCTCCTTTCGTCTCATATTTTCCTTATGAATTTCTCGGTGTTCTTGATGGTGTGCCGTATTTCTGAGATTCTGTTTATTTTTTCTTTACTCTTTTTTTTTCTATTATTTGGTTTGCTTAATCTCCACTCATATATTATCAAGTAGGTTGATTCTTCTACCATTGCAAATCATTGCTAAGCCCTTCTAGTTAGTGATTGTTTAATTTCACTTATCATACTTTTTAACTTCAGAATTTTCATTTTTAAAAATGTCTTTTATTCATATTCTCTTTGATAAAATAATCTATAAGCATGATTTTCCTTATTTCTTTTAACATATGTATACTGGCTACTTTCATGTCTTTGTAAGTCCATCATCTGGGCCCTGTAAAAGTAGTATCTAGTGCCTGTTTTTTTTTTTCTCTCTGTGTATGGATCATATTTTCCTGGGATGGGAGTGTGTGTGTGTGTATTTTTTGCATGTGTCATAATTTTTTTTTGTTGAAAATGGCACATTAAGATAACACAACATCTCTGGATACTGATTCCTTCTTGTGGAAGAAGTTTATTGAAGTTGTTTGATAATTTGTTTGGTGACTTGACTGAACTAATTCTTTGAAGTCTATTTTCTTCCCAGTGTGTATATCCTCTGATGTTCACTAGTCAAATTTTCTTTTTCTTCTATGTCTGTATTAGCTTGGTTTCCTAGGAGTCCCATCCCCTACCATGTTTACCTAAACCTTTATTAATCCAATTTCTGCATAAGCTGCCCTGGGCAGTTGGGTATGTGTGTGTGGTTTCCATATTAGGAAAATCTATGTTTTGTGCTGAGTTCATCCAGGTTCTAGTAGCTCAAGAGGTTCTCTCTCTGGTTTCTCCTAAGAAAGTGCAGTGTGGACTTACAGTCTTAAAGACCACGAAAGATAAATGTGATTTTATTTTTAAGCTTGACTTCCCAGGGGTTACCCCTGAGCTAAAGTAACTTAATGTTTATTTGATCAAAGGCTGTGCTTATACCTCTTGAGTCAGTAAGACTTTTTCATTTTTCTGATGGGTCTGTACTTGACTTAAGGCATTTTTTTTCAGGTCTCCTCTATATTCCACTCTGATTATTCCTGATTAAAAATAAAAGTGATGTGTGCCTGGGTCATGTGCTTATTAGTCTTTTGGGCCCCTAGAGGTGAGTGTGACCTCAGAAACACTCTTTGGATGTCTTGCACATTCTGTTAAATTATGGTTGTTTCACAATTTTACTTTTTGCTACTAATATGCAGCTAGCTAATTGCTTGCCACCACAATCTCCATTGGTTTTGATAATGCCCCTAGGCATGATCTTCCCCCCTTTGCATTCTAAATAAAGTCAGTCCCTTCAGGCAGTAGTGAGCTCTCCATCTTTAGGGCCAGTCTCTCATCCTTGACAGAACCTCTATCACTAAACCATTTGAAAATAGGAATAGTAGCCTGCTTCTCCTAAGAACGACCCTGTAATATGAAGACAGTGGGAGGAGGAAGATGGAGTCCTTTTAGTAGCACCTGCTAGGAATTACTCTTCTGCTTTGCATGGTTGAGGTTAGGGGCCAATAAGGGACATTGGCAGCTTCAAATGAAGCTGGAAAAGAATATTTCACCTTCAGATGAAACCATAGCCCTTACACTAGGAGTTGGGAGGCCAGGAGTTCCTCTGTACTTGGCCATATCTGCCCACAGTGGAGCTTCCTTTACACACAACTGGGGAAAAGGCTAGGAGCAAGTCACAGCCCCCATGGGACTTCATTCTTATCAAGGTTTAGTATGTTTTATTGAAGAGAAATTTCTCCATTTGCTGTGGGCTTTTAGGAAGTTTTCTAGGGACTTGAAATTTTTTTTTAGTTTATTTTCAATAAACCTTACCAGTTAAATAAATGGTGGTGGTGCCAGAGGGGGTGTCTACTGATTTCACTGCCACTCTGGAAGGTCCCTCTTTTTTCCTTTATTTCCAAAACTTTTCTCCAAGTGAAGTGACATTTAGCTCACCTGGAGGACTAATCTTTCTTTGTCATTGAATGTGGTCATTAGATTGTGACCTTCTATATCTTTGTGTTCCTTGTGTATAGTACTAGGAATGCTGCTTAATTGTGAGCTCTCAATAAGTGTATATGAATGAATGAGTAGATGAATAAACAGGTTTGATACCATATTTTCCAAGTCATGTGTTAAGTTTTTACCCAAAGGGACTGATACAGCAGTATAGGGGTTTTTGTGGCTATGGGGACGATAGGTCTAGATTCTGCTGAACCAGCCCAGTCATAGCTAGCCAGAATTGTAAAAAACAAAGGGAATGTGAAGAACTGCTACATGGTACATGAGTAAGAGAAGACAGCCCAGTAGCAGAAAAAACAATAGTAGCAATAAAAAAAAAATAGATACATGATGTGCAAAGGCATCCGTAGACTAGGAATCACAGGGAGTTAGTTAACATGAAAAGTTGTTGAATCTGTCAAGAGTATGACATTCATAATATGATGCACTATAACCCATATTTGCAAAAACAAGGCTAACATAACAAAGTATTGGGGAAAATATGGAGGAACAGGAAATTTCCTGCCCATGGTGCCATAAATTGGTAGAACTACTTTGGAGAGTGATGTTACAATATCTAAATAAGTTCTATGTATAGTATCTTTGACTTATGTCAGTAATTTTACTTCAAGGCACAAATTCTGGGGGATATTCTCACTTGTGCAGCAGGAAACACAGAGGCATGCTTGTTACTGAATGTTTTTGAAAAACATAAAATACCCCTAATATATATCAGTGATGAAATGGAGAAACAAATTTTGATGTATTCTTTTAACGGATAACTATGTAGTAGTTAAAATATATGACCTACTTCTACTTATAGCACAATTATAAGTTAGATATGTAATAAGTTACTGGAAGGCATGTACAGTATAACATATCATTTAACAAACAGATAATAAATCCTTGTTTATCCTGGATACTATAGCACAGGTATTAACAGATTGTGGCCTGAGGGCCAAATCTGATCCATGGGCTGTTTTCAAGAGCCACAAAAAAGAATGATATTTATATTTTTAAAGTATTGTAAAAACAACAACAACAAATAACATGTGACACAGACTGTATCTGACCCTCAAATCCTAAATGTTTCTGTTTGTCCCTTTACTAAACAAGTTTGCAGGCCCCTACCGTACAGGTGGGCTTGTGCCCACAGCTACATGACCTCAGTCTGGGCTTGGTGGACAGCTCCTGTGTCCCACCTTCAGCCTTTCTTCAGGAGTTTGTCCTATGCCTTGGAACTTCAGCTGTTCTTGGGTGCATCCCGAAATGTCAGGAGTTAAAAAACCTCAAAGCAATCTTCAGCCAGAGGCAACGTGAATCAGCTAATGAAGATTGCCATAACTTCCTGTTTATCCAAAAGCCCATGCTGAGGTGTGTCCATGTGGTGCTTTACAGGGACCCCAGCAACACTGAGCAACGTGGCCTAAAGTGGTGGTAACCAGCTACAGAACACACCCTACCTTGGCCTTACCTGTCCTGCCCTGCCTTTCCTTTGCTTGCTCACACCTCAGTCCCAATAATCTGCTGTCTCTTCGTATGTGTCCCAAGTTCTGCTTTGGAGAACACCAGAATAAGGCAGATGTGGGCAGGAAAAGAACAAGATTGCCTATGGGAAGAAGAGTGGTTATCCCAGAGCAGACAAGCAGAATAAAAGGGACCTTAGTTGAATTTATTACCTGCTATTTCTTTATTTGAAAATATCTGTAACTAATATGGCAAACGGTTAGCTTTTTAAAACTTAATTTGTTTTTTCTTCAAGAACCTGATACTAATTTTGCTTAAGCTCTGGTTTCTACCTTGGCATGGTTATCATATCTTGAACAAAATTAATTTAAGAATCAAAGAAAGTTGACTGTATTTAACTGGTAGAAGAGATGATGAACCATATAGTAATTAAATTGAAAGGGGCTTTCCTCCATTTTCATGTGCACTTCATAGTATCGCTTTCTCTTCTGGTAGTAGTATGTATCTAAAACTTTCTGCTCTACTGAAGAGATTCCTCTGAGATTTAAACAAGTAGAACAGGCTCTGTCTAAGTTGGGAAATATTACATAAGAGTGGATGGTAATTCACTCGAGAGAAACACAGTTTGCAGAAAACTATAAAATAGCTTATTGGGAAAATTTCTCTTAGGTTCCAGAAAATTAAATCCCAGTAGGAGATTTTATATGCTATGTAAGGAGGAGAACCAAGACCAAAAGGAAAAAAAAATAGGAAAACAAAATAAACCAAAACAAAAGGATAACATTTTAAAAAATGTGTTTCCTGAGGTTGCTTAGAGAACAGGATGTTTTTATTAGCAAATTTGGAGCTTGAGGTATGCAGGGCTTCTTACAGAGAGAAGCCATATGTTCTTTTGTGCATGCCAGCCTTGTGACAGTCACGACTCTGAGGTCCTGCAAATGAAAGCAAAATGCGGCAGAGCCCTTATGACAGGAATGGGATCTCCTCTCAACACAGCACGCTGGGCTCTCATTTGGCCAAGTGGCTTTGCACTAAATATATCTCAAATGAAGCGTTTACATCATAAATCCTGCTATGTTTCTTCCTGCTATGGTCTGAATGTATGCCCCCAAAAGCTCTAACTCCAGTGCATATTTGGAGATGTGGTCTTTGGTAGGTAATTAGAATTAGATGATATATTGAGAATTGGTTTTTATGATAGAATTAGTAACATTAGAAGAAGGTAGAGCATTCTCCACACAACCATGAAGGAAAGGTCATGTGAGAGGGTGGAGTGAATAGGCAGCTCTCTGTAATAAGAGAGTCCTCACAGAGACCCAATGTGCCAGCACCTTGATCTTGGACTTCCAGCCTCCAGAATTTTGAGAAAATACATTTTCATTATTTAAGTCACCCAGACTATGATATTATGTTTTGACAGACTGAAGTAATATAATGCCTCATTGCTCTTAGGATAAAGGGCTTTATTTAGTCTGAAAGAACTTGCACGATCTGGCTCCTGTCAGCATCTCCAGCTGCATCTTGATGACTTTCTCCCTCCCCTCTCTGAGCATCTTCTGTGCAGGCTTCTTAGAGGAACTGTGCTCCCCTGATAATCCCTAGGGTCTTTGCACATCTTCCTCACAGTGTCTTTGGTGCCTGATTCATAAAAAGCATCCAGTAAACATTTCAAATGAGTAAATGGCAGAGATGAGAAGGTAGCTGCATTCTAATATGATGGTGGTTGTGGAGATGGTGTGATGGGGGAGAAAGTGTTAAAAAAAAAAGTCAACACATCTTCATGTGTATCCACAAGGCACTAACTTAAAAAATATAAATAGAAGAAAGATCAGTGGGGTAGAGGGAAGGGAATGGAGGTGAGAAGGAAAGAGGAAGGACTTACCAAGGGGGGGAAAAGGCAACACATTGCTTTGTCTGACTGTTAAGTGATTTCTGCTCTTACCCTGATTTTTCTGCCTTGTTTTCATCATATGCTTATCAAGAGTCATGCCTACATATTTCCTTTTTAAAAGAACCTGTTTAAGGGACTGGGGTTGTGGCTCATGGTACAGAGCTCACCTAGCACGTGCATGGTGCTAGGTTTGATCCTCAGCACCACATATAATAACTAAAATAAAGATATTGTGTCCAACTACAACTAAAATAATATTTTTAAAAAAGAACCTATTTAAGAAAATACTGTTGGAGTATGTGACCAGAATTTCTACTAATTACCCTGTTTTCTGTAACCACCTCTTGTACTCCTGCTTTGCCACTGGCAGATGGGTGTTTGGTGGGGAAGAGAAATACTTTAATGCAGGGATTATTCAGGAAGTGACTTCTAAGGGGTTTGAATAGAAAAAGGAAGTGGAAGAAAATCTGATGCAGAGTTTGGCGTCCTGTTGCACTGCCTTCTTGTCTGCTCCTACACTGCAGACCACGTGCCAGAGGTCCACTGGATTCTGGGAATCAGAGAACAAGATCAAATCATTGCCTTCTAACACACATGTAATCCCAGCAACTTGGGAGGCTGAGGTAGGAGGATCACAAGTTCAAGGCCAGCCTCAGTAACCTAGTGAGGCCCTAAACAATTTAGTGATACCCTAACTCAAAATAAAAAATAAAAAGGTCTGGGGATGTGGCTCGATGGTAAAGTGTTCCTGGGTTAAATATCCGGTACAAAAACAAAACAAAACAAAACAAACAAACAAACAAACAAAAAAAAACAGTCACTGCCTTCAAGAAACTCCAGAAAGACATTCAAACAAACCATGATGATAAATACAGTCTAACAAATACTGTGAGCCTACCATAGTTAGGTTCAGAGGCTGTGGAAGCACAGAGAGGTTTAGAAGTCTTCAAAGGCAGGATAGGGTTGACATAGTAACAATAATAGTGTATAGACAAAGGGAGAGGGATTTAGAGTTATTATTGAAGGACAGTAAAACCAAACTGATATTAATTCTTATCAAAATGTTTGCCAACAATTTTTAGCAACATAAACAGTATGGAACAGTTTAAAACTTTAAAGAACTTTTGCACAATAAATTTGCATATTGATTATAGTCAACCCAGATAGTTAATCTTTTTCTAGGAAGGAGATAGATATTTATTGGGTGTGGAATCAGGGCCCAACTTTTAGTGCTAACAAAGTCCTTGGTACATTAATTTGTGTTCTGTTTTATTGATTTCATCAATCAAAAATTATTTGTTGTCTTTTTTTAAAAAAAAATATTATTTGCTCCCAAATAACCTTGATGTGAAAGGAAAAACCCCTAAATATCATAGAATTCTCTTTTCAAACCCTGCATCATTTTTTCTTTTTTCCTCCCTCTCCTGATTTCCTACCTTTGTTGAAATCCACGTAATATCGCAGAAGGTAGAAATTGTATCATCATTCTTCAAAGAGAAAGAACCAGCTGGATAGGGATGTGGGTATACAGAGAGGGAGAGAGTTCGATGTCATAGAATTAGCTCATGCAGTTGTGGGCATTAACCAGTCTAAATTTGTAGGGCACACCAGCAGGCGCAGGAACTTGGGCAGGAGTGGATGTGACAGTTTTGAGGCAGATAATTTTTCTCCCTCAGAGTAACCTCAAGGTTTTTTCTTAAAGCTTTTCCTTCGTTTGGATGAGACTCACCCTCATTATTAAGGATAATCTCTTTTACTTAAACTCAACTGATTGTGGATTTTAACCATAGCTATAAAACATCTCCACAGCAACACCTGGTTAGGTTTTGATTGAATAAGTGGGTACTGTCACCTACCGACTGTCACAGAAATAGGCATCCAATTTTAGTTGTACGGTGTTTTAGAACTTTTTTCTTTTCTTTTCCAGTGCTACCATATCTGGTCCCATTTCATGGTTGAGGAAAAATGCCCAGGGATGTTTATAGATTGTTCTTCAAAACTGGCTAGTAGAAAAGGGCTTCCTAGGAAGTTTCTCTTAACAATGAAAGCCCAGATCATCTCCTTCTTTGCTTTATCAACTCATTTATCAAGCAATAGGCTCTAGACCATTTGTTAATTAGATCTGAAATCTCAATTTAATTATAAGCACCCTTTTTCTCTTCAGGAATTCTGTTTTTCTTTTTTTAATTCAAGGGAGTTTGTGACAACTTTCAATAGAATTTTTTAAAAACTAGTACATGATATAATTTCTGCCTAGAGTCTTGAAGTACATTTTTAACAGATATTTTCACCTGTAGTATCTTATTGCAGTGGACTATGACAATGAAAAAAAAAATTCTTCCTACTCCCCGAGAGGAGAAACATTACAGAAATATCATCTGCTCTAGTCAATTCCCCTTTCCAATTACCCTTTATCTGATGAGGAACCAAAAGTCTGAATATTGTACACACTCAAAAATTTTTCTACAAGACAAAAACAATAAGATCACTTGCAAATGATAGCACTTATATGGTATCACTCCAGTGGGGTGTCAAGAACTCTGAACGATACCTATAAAATAAAACTTACCAACTTCCTTTGAGGGGTATCTGTAAGTAATTAGCTCCATGGTTGTTGGGAAATTTCACTTTGGGGAGGTGGGGATTAGAAGGTTATTGCCTTTAACCCAATTGAGCCACACAAAGAACAATTAGAGTTATATACAAATTGATTTCTGCATTTTCTATATGGTATTTGACAAGGAACAATGTAGGGTGTGAACTGGGAAACAGGCCAAGCACTTAGCTCACTTGAACTCATTTTAAACTTTTTAGCTCTAGATATTGGAAGATAACCAATCTTTATTCTGTTCAGTTTGGGGGGAGAAAATCACTGGTTTTCATGTCAGAAAAACTTTTCTAATATTCTTCAATGTATAAATACTGCTTGGTACTGGGAAATGGTCAGAATTAGTTCAATTTAGAAAGACAAAAATGCCTTTGCTCATTTTCTAAGAAAATCTTTAATTTCTGGATAAGGAAAAAATAAATTTTTCGAAATCTATTTTCAAAACATCCTGGCATTTAAGCATTCCAATATAATGACAGCTGAGAAACACTAGTGTGAAATTCGTCTCTCATCAACTGAGGCCCCCTTCTCTTTCATATGTGGAGTACCACCATCTGGAAAATTGAGATCTATATGTAGTTAGCCCAAATGAATGTGGAATGGTTACAATGAAGATATTGGAAGATAGACATTTTTTAGGCTTAACTATAAATAAAATATTATATGTCATAGCTTATTGAATTTTCTAATTTTTTGCTTATTTATGATAAAGAGATACTATATTTAGAGGGAAGGTTACACACTTATAAAGGAGAAACAGAACCAATGCTAACTCATAATTAACACATTCCTTTAATTTACATGCAATTTTTATCTTAGAATACTTTATTGATAATTGTTTTTTTCTGCTGTGCATTGTAATCACTGTTAGATACTGCAATGTCAGACATTTTCAAAACACATTCAATGTCATTCCTGCTTTAGCATTTTATAATTCAGCTGAGCAAAATTCTTCAGCAATTTTGCTCCTGAAGTATTTAGTTCAAGGTAGTCTGATAGATAATGAGTCTCATTAAGAGTGCATAGGAAGTTTGATAACTTCTAGGTGGGCTGGGCACTCACAGATGATGGAAAAGGTGATATCTAGACATGTAAGACAATTTTTAGGATTCAAAGCATACAAAAAGGAAATAGGTCCAAGTATAAAGTGGTGGAAATAAATACAGTGCATTTGGTAGATAGTAAGGAAACCTGGATTTGTGTGATGAACTGTGTGAGATAAAACTGAGCAGAAACAGGGAAGTTCAGAGGTAAATAACTTTATAGATTTGGGAGTGTGGGAGTGAATTTGGTAAAGTCTATTGAATTTCACTGATGATGTCATTTTCAAGGAAATCTTAGTTGGAGATACTGCAGTTGGTTCTTAAAAGGGTTTAGTAAATGTAATACAATGCTGAGGAGAATCAGAGCTGCAGCTAGAGTACAGCCTGGAGGTGACAGATAACTCGGGGGTGGATGAGTCATTGCTGGAAAGCAGTGCAGCATCCTTTAGGCTGGGAACAGTGGTCACTTATTTAAGATGTGTCTTGATGTTGGCTCTCTTTGACATTTTTCTTACTTGGTATATAGAGGAAAAATAGCATGAGGCAACAACTATTGCAGACTTGAAATGAAGACTATTGATGGTCAGCTGATTGTATTATTCATTTTCTCTTTTGAAAGACTCTCCCAGCTATGGCACCTTTCAGTCACCATAATGGCAATATTCACAAAACTACATTGCTGTTCGGTTTCATAAATCTTTTCTGAGTACCTCTTGTGAGGAATACAATGAAGAATAAGATTTTAGGTTTGGTTGGAAGACAGTGTAAGGGAAATGTAATGGCAGATAAAAACCTCAAGCTTTTAATGTTGTATTAAAGGTGCCATTGAACATCTTGAATCCTCAATTTTGGAGGTATTTTAGGTGATACAGGAGGATTTGTAGATGATTCTGAGAGACCTATGGGTTCATTTCTACTGTTTTGCTTTATACAAATGCTTTGCCTGAAGTTTGTTCAAATAGGTAATCAATTTATCAAATGGCAAGCACTTAAGGACTACTAGATGATTCACAATATATTCAGAACTGTGGAATCCTAGGTTTGGAAACCATCTCACTGGAAAATAATAGAACAAAATAAATAGTATCAGGTAAGAAAAAGAAAACTCTGGTCCTCCATATGGATTCAGGAACCCTGTATTCCTCACATGGATTCTTATGCATAAAACAAAAGAAAGTTTGAAATGTATTAAAATAAAAGGAGGACAAGATCTTTGCCATACTCCTAAGGAATGAGTCAGTTGTTATTTAGCTCAATGTTTTATTCAGTGCCTTGATATATTTAGATCCTTTGTGACTTGGAAAAATAGCCCAGATAACAAAGTAGATGTAATTTTCAGTAATACCTTTTTCCCCTTAGGAACATAATTAGATAAGGATTTTTGTATCAACCAACCAATCATGCCAGATCAGTATCTAACTGCTAGCATCGTTCACCTTGTTTAGTGAACTGTTTCTCTCAGAGCAAATGGCAGCTTTTATAGAGAAGAGAAATTATGTTACATTCTCATTCTCACTGTTGTGCTCCCTTTTCTTTCTCTCTTCCTCTCTTCCCACACAGTTTTTGTTTGTTTGTTTGTAATTTTTTTGTGCATGCATTTGTAAGCTAAAGCGTTAAAGCCTGTGGACTGATGAATTTGCCTCAGTGTGTTTCCAGTTGTCAGTTCTAACCTAATGATCCCAGTTTCTCATTTGATACAGTAAGCCAGCTACTGTGGTGCTGAGTTTGTGATGGTTGCAGAAAGAAGGGAATTAAAATTATTCTCCTTTGAGCACTGTGGTAATGAAACTATGACACAGACCCTTGGGATTTGGATGAGGGCCATGTTTCATTCCCTAGGAGTGGTCAAAATGTGATTATACCAAGATTACCCTGGTAATCTCTAATATTTCTATACATGGTGGCATTTCTCAGCTGGCTGATTTTTTGTATACGTTTTGCAAATAAAGTTAAATGTCTGATCCACAAGTCATGTGAGGTGTCTAACTGTAATAATTCTCTTTGACAAAAGTAGAACTTTAGTGCTAAGAGCCACAGCCAAGTAATATGATGCATGGCACTTTTGGTTGTAAGGTGACGCCAGCTAGCCATTGAGATGATATGATTATGTTAAGATTTACATTCATATGGATATTGGACTCCTGTTGTTCACCTCGGCCTGCTAAGGGACTCCTGGAGAGTTCCCATTGGTTGGGGAAGTACAGTAGGAGGGAATTCCGGGGGAGGAACATGTCCCCGCGTGTGGGGATCGGCTTCTTCCCAGACGTGTACGGGGTATTGGCGGCATTTTCAAAAATAAAGTTTGTTTCTGCTTGAGTGGCTCATGATGCTGTGCCCAGCCAGACTGTGGCACTTTAGGATATAGTGAGTTTCTTGATCATGGAGACAGTTCTATAAAATGGAGATGACAACTGAAATTGTGTAGCAAATATGTATTTATTGTGAAAGTTCAACAAGATTTAATTTTCACAGCCCAAATTTAAGAGTAAACCATGTACTTCAAGAACAAGATGAAAACTCAAATTGACTTCCATGCATATATGAATTTGTTGGGATGAACCCAACTATTATTCATAACTATAAAGCTCTAATAAAAAAGAATACAATGAAGAGTAATGTGAATTGAAACTCTTTTCATTGAGCAGATGTGAGAGAGGAAATTAGTGTGGCACAGTAAAAATTTGATCATAGGGAAATTTTGGTATTAATAACCTTTAAGGTCTCTCTCTTCTATTCCTAACTTTCTATAATTTGAACATGAACTTGTAGATCAAGTCCTGGCACTTGGAATTCCACTGGCAGATTCTAAACTGGATTCTAGTTCAGAACCTCTTCCATCTCTCCCTTCCATTTTATGTTTGGCAAAAATCCTTTAGGATGCAGGTATAAAAATACAAAACAAAACAAAACAAAAAACTAGCTGCTGAGCTAGATCCCATTAGTAAGATCGATGCCAGACAAATCTTGGATCTGTGAAGACTGCTTAAAGAATTGGTAATCAGCTTATTCAGGGCACAGGGAAAGAGGCTGATGTTGAATACAGAAAGTTAAGGCAGGGAATCTGTATCTGCCCATCTGGTGTTCTGATTGAACAGCAGGCAGAGAAGGACAGCACCAAGGACAGCTCTTCAATGATGTGATGTGAATCTGAAAAATCCTGCGAGTTGATGTGGAAAAACTAAGGTTCAGGTCCTGGTTCCACCTCTGCCTAGCTAAAAATGTCTATAACTGGCAAGTAATTTAATTTATGCAATCCTCAGTTTGCATAAGTTTATTCTACATAGTTCTTGGGGAACACATTAAATGGTAAATTACAAATGAAAGTATGTGTCAGTGATACAACTTAAAGATATTAATATTGTTTTCATTAACCTTTCAGTTTGAATCATAGACCTTTACCTAACCTAAGATTGAATTGTGTTGGAGAAGAAACTAGCACTTTTCCTTAAGTGTGAAATGACAGTTAAATAAACTGATAGAAAAACCAAAATACCACAAACAACTACAAGCTTTATTGGTGAGAGACGAGAGCTACGATTTGCTCTATACATTGTGGGTTCAGATATAGGTTCTTTTGGTTATTATGCCACATAATTTTCATAACAACTCCATGTACGTAGCAGAGTAGAGGAGTCAGTTCCCGTGCTCAGCCCCTACACTTTATTCCTTCTGTTATTATTAGGGGTAAGGGAGGGGAAGGGATGGCATCTGATATTCAGAGTGATAGAAATCCAAGTCTCAGCTTTCCCAAAAGTAGTTTATTCTGAAGGTTTTCCTATGGCAGAAAGAAGGTAAGAAGGGTAGAGAGAAAGTGAGGGTAAGAAAGACACCTCCAGCTCCAAAAATCATTTATCAGAGCTTCCTTGGCAGGAGCTGGAGCTAGATATCAGAGGCCTCTTTAGAAAGAGATGAGCCAAGCTTACTAGGATAACCCAAGTTGCTGCTGACATTACTGTTCCTTAGTCATGGTGGGGATCCTCCACAGTGACTCTCAGCCCAACAGCCAGTGAAGGAAATTAAGAACATAATTGGTTATCAGTGTGAGATAGCTATGTAATATAATGACATCTTAGGGAAATACTTCTAACTACCTTTACACTTAGGGTATTTTAAGGGAAAATGAAGTCCTGTGTAATCAGTATTCAACTTTCTTTCCTATCTTCAGTGAAATCAGAGTATTTTTTATTATCCTTAATTTGAATAATTATTTCAGAAAATATCAGCTTATTTTTTGTGAACATAAATTACACGTGGAAAATGATAATGTGCATGTGTTAATTTATAAATATAAAATGTATGATAATAGGAAGTGATTGGTTGCAAAGAAATACCTTTACTATCTTTCCATATAGTTTGCCTTCTGGATGTGTAGAGAGCTACAGGGAGCTGTGAAAGATAGGTATTCAAGTCCTTTTATCTGAAGATCAAGTAGACTGATTTCTTTTTTTTGTTGTTTAATAGTTTGATAAATACTTGTGATTATCTGTTCAATAGCCCACTGAGGAATAAGTTGAAGGAGTAGCAATTTTCTACCTAGATAGCATTTAAGAGCCATTATTGGAGGGAAATGACTATTATACGATACTGCTCCTTAGAACTTCCATAAGGAAAATGTTAGTGATTAGGTATATTTGTATGATGATTTATGTAGCAGAAAGAGCACCAGCATTGAAATAGGAAGATAGAAGTTTAAAAACTTGCTTCAATACCCACAGAAGGTTGTTTTTAAACCCTCTGAACCACAGTTTCTTACTATGAAAATGGGACTATCCACCTAATTCTGAAAATGATTGTGAGAGTGCATTAAATGATGTTTCTTTTATTTTTAAAAATTTTTTGAACCTTTGATGACAAAATGATGTTTCTGAAAGTGCTTAATTACATCTTTGTAAAAGAAACTATATTAATTTTCTTGTTTTTTTTCCCCCTGCAGAAAGTAAGTGAGAAGGTTGGAGGAGCTGAAGGAACCAAGCTAGAAGATGACTTCAAAGAGATGGAGAGGGTAAGTCCCCACCACCATGAGTTTCCTTTGCCATAAGTTTTCCACCATTAGATGGCCAGGGGGAGCTGCTCTCTACTGATATCTGAGAACAAATTTCATTGTTTTCAAAGATATTGTCCTTTTGAAGTGTATTCCAAAATAGGAGATTTTAAGTATCCTATCATCCCTCAGTGCTGTGCTCAGTGAAAAGTAGAGTGTCATAATGCTCTACTCCTAGTAGGTCCTATCATCTCTTTTCTACATAAGGATTATGTGGAGCTGATGGTTGAATGAGGGTAAGGTGGGAAGAAAAGTGGAGAAGTTGGAGAAAGATGTCCCAAATGTTTTTGGGAGAAGCTGAAGGCTGAGTCACTTTCTGACTGTAGAGGACTTTCTGACAGGATGGTGCCATCCAGATCCAGCAGGGTAGTATGGACAGAATGCAGTTTTGGAGCATATCTGCCTTGGCTCCAACTCCATTTCCACCGCTTGTTGCAAAGTACATTTATTGCTCAGAGTGTGTAAATATATAACATGAGAATACTTATACCCACTTGGAAAATTTTTATTAAGGATTAAGACTAATATAATTAATTTAAGGTTCTGCCTAAAAGATCACAGGTTCTCAATAAATAAAGGTAGAGGTAATGAATAAAATGTCTCATTTCATTTTTCCTGGGGTATAAGCTGTATTTTCTCTTTCACTTTGAGGCTATTCATAGCAAGTGGTATTTAGGCTTATGATGAAGAGTGTGTATTGAATTGTGCAAATATCTTGGGTTTTCAATTGTTGATGGTGATGGATCTGGGAGTACAAATCCTGTACTTGATAAAGGTTATCCCAAGCCTGTATAATACCTGGAAAATACATTTAAGCATAATTAAGAATTTTGTTTCTGTACATTTTTATAAAAAAGCATTTTTTCTTTATATTCTGATTTGCCTATATCAGAAATATTTTAGAGGCCTGAGAGATAGATTTAACTTTTTTTCATTTTGTCCACATCATTTCCAGTGACTGTCTCAGTTTTGATGTTTTTTGTTTGTAAAGTCTTTTTTAATATTTAATTGATTTTATTTTTTAAATACATGACAGTGGAATACATTACAATTCTTATTACACATATAGAACACAATTTTTCATGTCTCTGTTTGTATATAAAGTATATTCACACCAATTCATGTCTCTGTACCTGTACTTTGGATAATGGTGTCCATCACATTCCACCATCATTGCTAACCCCCGCCCCCTCCCTTCCCCTCCCACCCCTCTGCCCTATCTAGATTTTGTCTATTTCTCCCATGCTCCACCTCCCTACCCCAGTATGGGTCAGTCACCTTATATCCGAGAAAACATTTGGCATTTGTTTTTTTGGAATTGGTTAACTTTACTTAGCATTATTTTCTCCAACGCCATCCATTTACCTGCAAATGCCATGATTTTATTCTCTTTTATTGCTGAATAATATTCCATTGTGTATATATACCACATTTTAAAATCTATTCATCTATTGAAGGGCATCTTGGTTGGTTCCACAGTTAAGCTATTGTAAATTGTGCTGCTATAAACGTTGATGTGGCTGTGTCCCTGTAGTATGCTGTTGTTGTTTTTTCAAATTCTATTAAGAGGTTAACTCATTGTTTTTATTTGGTATCAGAAGAACATACAAGTCATTATTCATTACTAGATGCTGGGAGAAAATTTTACATTGAAGGACTATCAGGCTTATTGGTACAATAAAGATTTACAATAAACACATCTTTAAATTTTTTTCTCATTTAATCTCTATTGTAAGAAGCCTCATTTTTTTTTATTAGTTGCTCAAGACAATACAATGATCTTGACATATCATACATTTGATTCAAATGGGTTATGCTGTTTTTAAGTCCTTTGGGTATAGACTAAGGAGTGGGTTAGTTGAGTTAAATGGTGGCTCCATTCCCAGTTTTCCAAGGAATACTGGAAAATACTGCTTTCCATATTGGCTATACTAATTTGCAGTCCCACCAGCAATGTATGAGTATGCCTTTTTCCCCACATCCTCACCAACATTTATTGTTTGTTTTCATAATAGCTGCTATTCTGACTTTAGTGATATCTTAGAGTAATTTTGATTTGCATTTCTCTAATTGCTAGAAATGATGAACATTTTTCCATATATTTGTTAATTGATTGTATATCCTCTTTTGAGAAGTGTCTGTTCAGGTCCTTGGTCCCATTTATGGATTGAGTTATTTGTGTTTTTTTTTTGTTTTGTTTTGTTTTGTTTTGTTTATTAATCAGCAGGGACTAAAATGTCTGTGTTGGTCCCTTTTTTTCATCTTATTAATACCACCTATCTTCAGGCAAAGCTGTCAACCACTGATATTTATAGTTCTGGGAATAGTATTCTGCCCATCCTTCTACAGCATCTAAGTCTCTAAACACTGACACACATTCCCAGAATGTCTTGACTTCTCCACTCCTAATAGTGGAGTTCTTACCCCTTCTAGGAACAGCCACAGGGCTGTGTTAGGCTCAGCCTCACTCTGTGCCCAGTCTTGCTTAGTCCTCCTTTTATCCTTTGATTCTCTTCCTGAGTACCACATGGCCAGGGCTGTGCCATTATGACAGATTAGGCAGGGATTTAGAAGTTTGAAACTAAGTACCAAGTGTTGGAAGTTGGTCTTGATTTCAGCATCTTGCAGGACTAAAGCAAATAAGTCACATAGCTCACTGACTATGTGAAGACAAAATTTTTGTTTCTTCAGTGAGTCTAAAAAGAAAAGCAAATCTGAAGAATAGAGTTTATCAACAAGCAATTCATTAGACCTTTTTGGAGACTTATTTTGCTATGAAACCTATGTGAGTCTTACAAGCTAATTAAAATAAAAGAGAATCTTACAAGTATTTTATTTAGGCAAGTACAGGTGTCCCTAGAGGATGAAGATGAAATGTAGGATTCATTTCTCTTATTAAGGAAGTTGGGGCCTAATCCCACATGATCGATTATATAAAGTTTCTGAAGGTTTTATTTTTAAAATCCAGAGTTCCTGCAACAAAATAAACCTCTAATTATTTAAAGGACCTACTAATGATTTTGCATTTAGGGTTTTATCTAAGTAAATTCAGAGATTTAGATTTCAGTTCAGTGTCGAAATTATTTTACTTCATCTTATTTCATGCATCCTTTGTCTCATCTGTGACTCTTTCAAATTTTGGACTCTACACATAATTGATTTACTTAAGCTATAAGATTTGCACTAATTGAAAAGTACTTGCTTTGGATTTAGAATCTCAAATCTTTTCTTTCCGGTTAATTTGTATATTATAATATTTTAGCTCAACGTTCCCAGGTCTTCAGAAGAATTGTCTACCCTCAATTGGTTTTCTGATCATCAAACAGTTGAGGTAGAGAGCCCTTTGTTCAGCTGTATTCTCAGATGTGCAATTAGACAACAAAACAAAATAAATTAGAGGTCTGCATTAGGCATCGCTGCTACTGGGAGAGAGAGGTAGATATTCCTGGAGGTTGCTTCTTTAATTGCTGCCCCACACTTTCCTGCTAAGATGCAGTCAGATCCCCTCATGTCTCCCAGCCTTCCAGCCTAACCCTCCCTGAGCTAATTTGGGGGAGCCTATGGCTATGTTGCTCTGCAGGAACCCTTTCCATAATGATCTGTCTCCTCCTCTTAAGTACCTTGAATGAAATTGGTTCTGTTTTAGGCTTAAATGTTATCTGTTGCTTACAAGCTTCATTAAACACAGGCAAAATTCATTACTATGGTACAGACACTGGGTGGGTTTGTTCCTTGAAAAGCTATAGATTTTTTAAAAATGAAACTTCTAGAATTTGAGGGCTCTCTGATTCCTTCTCAGATTTTATTAGTTACTGTAATGATTCTGTGTTTTTTTGTTGTGTTATTATGTTTATTAATTCACTTGGAAAATCTGTAAATGATAATGTGTCAGGCATTATACTGGGTACCAAGTACAGAGATAAATGAGGCTCAGTTACTGCTTGAAAGAGGCTGCCAATTTGGAGGGGAAAAAAAGACACATAAATTTGTAGCAAATAGGACATAGTTCTTAGTGCCATGGGGAAAACCTCTGTAGATCTAGGATAGATGCCTAACTCAATTGGATAGATCAGTGGAAGCTTCCTAGAGGAGAGACTACTTGAATTTTTCTCTTGTCTCTGAAAGTATGGATAATGCAGAATTCCTAGCCAAGGGATTTATTGTTATTTATTGTTATTTTTTTGTAATGGAAATTCTCTATGTTTTAACTAGAAGAGGTTCTATGGTTAGAAACATGTTTCTAGGCCCTTTGGTAAACAGAATTCTTCTTAAGGGGCAGCCTCAAGTTTTAATAAAAGCAGGATGTTGAGAAAGAACAAGAAGACTGTCCTTGCAAGTGAGAGTGAGAAGGTGATGATTGCTGGTAGAGTGGGATGAGGGGAAAGGCTGATAGGACAGTGTCTTTGAGTTGGAGAGGGGTTGAACCCCAAGTGGGAAAACTGGGATTAATGGGTAGAAACCATGGGTAGACAGATTCTGGCTCAATATAGAAAGAACTTTTGGCTATCAGAGGTGTTAAAAAAAAAAAAGACCCAGAAACTACTGAATTCCCTATCACGCCCACATTGAAACAGGCTAAACCCATAGTTCCTAGCTGTATTGTGAAGAATGCTAGTCATCTCTTGAGTTTCATAGCAAGTAATGCATTACTAACAAGATCTCTTTTTAATGATGTCACTCTTACTTAGATTCCAGAGATGTCTCTCGAATGGGAGCAAAGGAATAAAAGTGCAGCCAACATGTTTAGAGTAGCACACATCTCTGAGTGGGCAAATGGGTGCCCACCATGCCAATTGTGTATCCTTCATGGAGTGTGGTGACAAAGATGTGGCTCATGGGACTGAGATACTCAACTGCTTGTATAAAGCTGTGAGAGGGATGGGAGTCCCACAGATGATGATCTTCAATGGCATCTTTCTGCCTGGCCTAAAATTTCATGAAGACAAGCTTCCTTTTGACTATGTGTTTATAGTATATTTCCAGACTATTTGTATTAAAGGCAGTGCTCAAGTAGATTAGCAAAATAATGGTAAGAATGATAATGGTCAATGATAGAATAATCTCAACCTAATACTTTCTTTTCTTTTTTTTTCACCATCCTTCTAGTAACCACACCTTTGCTAATATTATATTTTGAAAACACTACCAAACTTTCTGAATACATGGGGTATCTTCCTTTAAGCAAGGAAGTTGGGGGACAGGCACAACTACTTCTTGCCTTGTAGGAAATGATTAAAAGCCTCACTGTTGGATCAGCCTGGATCTTCCTGCCAACCTTTCCCAGGTGCTGTTTTATTCATGTCTCTGTGACCTGCTTATTCAATTATTCTCATTCCATGGTTCTCAAGTAAGTGTGTATACATTCCTAATAGTTGCATTTTCTTAACTTTGGTGATAGAAAACTTAAGAATTTGAAAATATTTTAATGTTCCATGTGACATTTTAACTTCTTTCATGTAACCACCATTCATTACCCCATATCCAAGTGGGTGCTTAATTTACCTATTTATTATCAATTGCCAAACCCACAAACTACCTGTGCTCCATTTAAGACGTCTAACATTCTCTTAAACTCTGATTTGCTTCCCTGTGGCAGCATCTGTCATAACAGATGAAGGTATAGAAGTCCAAGCCAAAGGAATGAGCAATCTATTCAATGAAATAATATGAGAAAACTTCCCAGACTTGAAGAATGAGACAGAATCCCAAATCCTAGAAGCCTACAGGACGCCGAATGTGCAAAATCATAAGAGATCCACACCTAGATGCCCAATGTACAGAATAAGGAGAGAATTTTAAAAGCTACAAGAGAAAGGAAACATATTACATTTAGGGGTAAACCAATCAGGATAACAGCTGATCTTTCAACACAGACTCTGAAAGCTAGAAGATCCTGGAATAACATATTTCAAACACTGAAAAAAAATGGGTTCCAACCAAGAATCGTGTATCCAGCAAAATTAAGCTTCAGGATGAAAGATGAAATTAAAACCTTCCACGATAAACAAAAGTTAAAAGAATTTGCAGCTAGAAAACCATCTGTTCAAAACATCCTCGGCAAAACATTACAGGAAAAGGAAATGGAAAATAACAATGAAAACCAACAGTGGGAGGTAGGACAGTAAAGGGGGGAAAAATAATCAAAGAGAAAAACAAACCATGTTTAGTAACATAAATAAACAAATATGGCTGGAAGAACAACCCATATCTCAATAATAACCCTAAATGTTAATGGCTTAAACTCACCAATTAAGAGACACAGGCTAGTAGAATGGATCACAAAACAAGACCCAACAATATTCTGCCTACAGGAGACGCATTTGATAGGAAAAGACATACACAGACTGAAGGTGAAAGGTTGGGAAAAGTCATATCACTCATATGGACTTCGGAAACAAGCAGTAGTGTCATATCAAATAAAATAGATTTCAAGCCAAAGTTAATCAAAAGGGATAAAGAGGGACACTACATACTGCTAAAGGGAACCATACACCAACAAGACATAACAATCATAAATATATATGCCCCAAACAATGGTGCAGCTATTTTCATCAAGCAAACTCTTCTCAAGTTCAAGAGTCTAATAGACCACCATACAATAATCATGGGAGACTTCAACACACCTCTCTCACCACTGGACATATCTTCCAAACAAAAGTTGAATAAGGAAACTATAGAACTCAATAACACAATTAATAACCTAGACTTAATTGACATATATAGAATATACCACCCAACATCAAGCAGTTACACTTTTTTCTCAGCAGCACATGGATCCTTCTCAAAAACAGATCATATATTATGTCACATGGCAACTCTTAGACAATATAAAGGAGTAGAGATAATACCATGCATCTTATCTGATCATAATGGAATGAAACTGAAAATCAATGATAAAAGAAGGAAGGAAAAATCATGCATCACTTGGAAAATGAACAATAGGTTACTGAATGATCAATAGGTTATAGAAGACATCAAGGAGGAAATTTAAAAATTCTTAGAGATAAATGAAAACACAGACACAACATATCGGAATCTATGGGACACATTGAAAGCAGTTCTAAGGAAAATTCATTGCTTGGAGTTCATTCCTTAAAAAAAGAAAAAACCAACAAATAAATGATCTCATACTTCATCTCAAAATCCTAGAAAAAGAAGAGCAAAACAACAGCAAAAGAAGTAGAAGGCAAGAAATAATTAAAATCAGAGCTGAAATTAATGAAATTGAAACAAAAGAAACAGTTGAAAAAATTGACAAAACTAAAAGTTAGTTCTTTGAAAAAATAAATAAAATCAACAGACCCTTAGCCATGCTAACGAAGAGAAGAAGAGAGAGAACTCAAATTACTAGCATACAGGATGAAAAAAGGCAATATCACAACAGACACTTCAGAAATACAGAAAATAATTAGAAATTATTTTGAATCCTTATACTCCAATAAAATAGAAGACAGTGAAGACATCGATAAATTTCTTAAGTCATATGATCTGCCCAGATTGAGTCAGGAGGATATAGACAACCTAAACAGACCAATATCAATTGAGGAAATAGAAGAAACCTTCAAAAGACTGCCAACTAAGAAAATCCCAGGACCGGATGGGTATACAGCAGAGTTTTACAAAACCTTTAGAATTATGAGCAATGTAGTAGTCTTATTTTAATTTCTTTTTCCATTTAAAAAATGTAAGACTAAATAGTGACCAGCCTCATCTGATTCATTGACTACAGTTTGCCAAACTCTGACTTAGCATGAAGACAAAACTATTATAGTAAGTAAAGAAAGTTGACAGCTATTTTTGTCCCTCTCTGAAGTTGTAAATTATAAGACTGGATAGTAGAGAAAGGACCTCCTAACTCTAAAATATTCGAAGTTGCTAAAATCTTGGCATTGAGAAAATTGAAGGAAAATACCCAGAATGTATGCCCATGATTTTACCTTTAGGAAAAAACCTTATTTCACTCAAAGGTTTTTATTTCCTAAAAGCATGCCTATATTTACAGATATTTATGTTTTCACCTCCTTTAAAGAGCCTTACCCTACCATCCTCCTTACTAGTCCCAGGCAAGAATAGTTAGCTCAGGAGCTCACAAAAATGGAAGTTGCTGTAATTTAGGATGATCAAAGCTTATTTTTAAGTAATTGGAAAATTGGGGAATTGAAGAAATAAAGAACTATATGTCATAATTTCAAAGTTACACTGTGTTTTTCTTAAGTGAAAATAAACTCTTGCTTATAATAAATGATGTAAGGGTACATCTTCTTCATGTTCATTTTATCAGTTCTGATAATAAGAGAATATGTTCTTGCCAGTTAAGGTATAGCTTTCCTAGCCAGTACCTTGCAAGGCACGTTTAGGATTGTGATCCATGGCTTGTCTGTGGCCAATACAGTATAACCTAGCAAAAATCCTGAACGTTATTATTGAGGACAGAGATGGAGAGAGATGAGAAGTTAGTCAGCCTCCTCCTGGCAGATGACTCTGGAATAGCAAATGGTCATGAGACAATTCAGCTCTAGTACTCTTTCTTAGAAACCTAATCCATGACCTTGAGTTTGCTTCCCATAATAACACTAGCTATGTGACCCTAGGGAGCTCCTTCCCTTTTCTAGGCCTTAAGACTCTCACTTTTGAAAAATCAAGGCTTTGGACTAATTGTGCTTCTGGTCTCTTCTTCTTATGGTTATTAACTTAATCGAGTGATTATCTGTCAGAGTACATAAAGATCAAGGGCCCATGAATGGATTTGCTAAAAGCTGTTCCCTGTTGGTGTATGTTGTGAAAAGAAAATACACAAATAATTCTACTGGATAAAGTTTTTTTCCCCAAAGATGGACTTACAAAGAAGCCCATTTTATGCTCAGATCAACAGTGCTTGGATAGAGCTGGTTCTGTATGATGCCTGGATTAGGTAACCAGAGAGGTTGAAGGAGTCAGCCTCAGTGGACAACAGGACCTGTAATGGTCCTGGGAGACTTTGGTCAAGTCATCAGTAACACTGGAATACTTTCTATTCCCAAGTCTTTTAAAGGTTGAATCCACTCTAGGTACCCAAAATGGTACTCTAATATTGATATCTCCAAGATCCCTGTGCCTCTGGGACTACTGGCTTTAACCAAGTGAATGGCCTCTCTGTAGAGAGCCTTAGTAGTTAAGCTCTATATTTACAAAGCTTGGTAGGGCTAGGGGTTCCCCCACTTGAATGACAACTACGTTTCACAGCCTTCCTTGCTGAATCTCCTGTGGACAATGTGAGGTGTGTGCTGTTGGCACCAGCTTCTGCAGAGGCACCTTTAGAACTGAGAATTTGTGTCTCAGCAGCTCAGCATGGGAGAGTCCTCCTTCTGTAGGGCTCAGGGTGGAATAATTTTTGTGATTGGAGCTTTATAGAATTTGAGGACGTTCAAAATGAAACAGAAGATGGGATGACAGCTGCTTTCCTCCTGACCTTTTTGGTTGACTGCTGTCAGGTTCTTTGTCCATGTGGGGGAGGGTACAAACTCCTTCTCAACTCTGACTTGGTATCTCTCCTCAGGCTGGGGCCTTCCCCTGCTGCCTGTCCTCTAAGGAAGATATAGGGTAGTGTTTAGGAACACAGTCTCTGAAGCAGGTGTCCTAGGCTCTATTTCCTCATCCATGTAACAATATTTAAATCCCTTAGACTGGTTTTTGACAAATAGAAAACATCTTGTGATAGTAATGGTTATTATTATTATTAAGGACAGAGAAGGAAGAAAGTTAGAAATAATTGGTCTTCTAGCAGCAAAAGACATCAGGGTCATCTGACAGTTCCAGTCTTCTGGCACTCCTTCTTAGAAATCTTGATTTTTGGAACTGTTTTCCTTCCTATCATAGCCAGAGGATTTCTGGATATATCCAACATCTTCTTCCTTAATGCCTGATATATAGTTAGCAGGTGATCTGCATTTGTCTTCCTACCACTCATGTTCTCTGAAGCTTCTGCATGTTTGTTCTGCATATACCCTTTGGATTCATTGTCCTGACCCTAAACCATTCCATGACTTGAGGACATAGATACTGACGTTTTACTAATACTACCAGGACCTCCATGTGTGGTAGCAGGAGGCATGCAGTGCATAACTCCAAGGGCTACTGTTCTTTTTAGAACTAATCTCCGAACTATATGTTCCATCCCAAAACTTCTTAAAAATTTGAGCCAATCACTCAGAATAGCCAAAGAAATCCATAGCAAGAAAAGTAAAGCAAGAGGTATCACAACACCAGACCTTAAATTTTACTGCAGATTGTTCAGGTCCTTGGCCCATTTGTTGATTGGGTGGGAGGGAATGGGAGGGAGAAGGGGAATTGCATGGAAGATGGAAGGAGACCCTCATCGTTATACAAAATACATGTATGATGATGTGAGAGGAAAAAAAAAAAGAAATGTGTCACATTAGATTGGGTAGAAAAAAGTGATGGGAGGGGAGGGGTGGGGAAGGGGGGTTAAGAAGGACAGCAGAATAAAATAAACACTAGTATTGCTGTATGCATATATGTGTCTGTATAACCAAAGTGATTCTGCAACCTGTACACTCTGAAAAATGAGAAATTATACCCCATTTGATTCAAATATACGATATGTCAAGATCATTGTACTGTCACGTGCAACTAATAAAAATAAATAAACAAATAAAAAATAAAAATACACGGTAGACTAGTAGAGTGCAACTGAGATGGACCTTAAGTCCTTCTTGTCAATGAATATTCACAATTATCTGTAAAGCCTAATAAGTTATTTTCCCTTTTTTCTACTATATATCTGTATGATGCTGGATTTCCTTGATATATTTCAGCACAAACCAGTACATTGCAACAGACTGAATGTGGAAGCTGCTAGAAGATTCCAGCTGACTCCCATTAAGGAAGACATTTAAAAGATTTGTAAAACTGCCACTTTTTTATTCACAATATCTTTTCTGAAAATATAGATTTTTTTTAAAAAAAGTGTTACTTATGCTTACATTCACTGTCTATATTATTGTTATTTCAAAATTAATTAACAAAAAAAATTCAAAGAAAGTAGAGATTATCATGCTAGTGAAATAAGCCAATCCCCCCAAAACAGAGGCTGAATATTCTCTCTGATATGTGGATGATAACTCACAATAGGGGTGGGAGTTAGGGAATAATTGAAATACTTTGGATTAGACAAAGGGGAATTAAGAGAAGAGAGAGGGAATGGGAATAGGAAAGATAGTAGAATGAGTCAGACATTACTTTCTTATATGCGTATGTGATTACATGACCTATGTACTTCTACAAGTACAAACAGAAGAAAGAGAAATTATATTCCATGTATGTATAATATTTCAAAGTACATTCTATTGTCATGTATAACTAATGAGAATAAATTTTAAAGAAGTTGAGTCAATCAAAAGCACTTGGTACAAGACTCATTTGCAAGCCGGTAAATCTGAAATAGTATGCTTTTAAAGATAGTTTTATACCATAATTCCTTGACAAAAGAAATTTGTTTCCTCTGTTTATCCCTGTAACAGTGCATACAAAGAGTTATGTTACTGTCATGGAATGGGAGATTATTAAGCATTGAAAACTGAACTGCAAGATGAAATCTTTTAATAGGTAGATTATGGAATACAAGGAGGTTTACACCATGCAAGGCTGATTTTATATGTGTATACAATAAACTATGGAAGCTTTTTAGATTTGAGGGAGGAGCCCTTGATCTCCAATAAACAGATGAAAAAATTTTCATGCACTTAATATCCAAATTTCACTATTAAAATTGCCTCCTATGCCTGATATGTATGCCATATAGTACGTGCATGTACCTGGAACACATGGATGCATTTATTTCCATCAGTCATTTTCCCTATAGTGTGAATGAATGTACCATACATGTTGACAAGAAAGGATTTGGTGGAGCAAGGTGGAGGGGATCTGGTTGCATTGAGTAGTTTCCATCATCTCTTCCCATGGGAAGACGGGCCTGACAGGGAGGGCTTAGTGAACAGCAAGTGCTGACCACGCAGAATTTTTTTGAGATAGACTCTAACATCACAGTTTTTATTTAGAGTTTACCTTATGTTCAAGGATTGGTCAAATATGTTAACTGAAGATTTTTGTATCCTTAGGATGTTCTCAGAAGTTAAATACAATCTTTCCTTCTCACACTTGAGTAAGCAGAGTTGATACTGCATTCTTTTCTCTTTTTCTGTCATTTATTTATTTATTTAGTTGGTAGCCGCAGTTGAAACCAGGGACACTTAACCATAGAGCCATATCCCAGGCTTTTTAATTTTAATTTTTTATTTTAAAACAGGGTCTTGTTAAGTTGCTTAGGGCCTCACTAAATTGCTAAGGCTGACTTTGAACTTGTGATCCTCCTGCCTCAGCCTCCCAAGCCCCTAGGATTACAGGCAGGCCCCATCACACCTGGCACATTATTTTTTCTTTTGAGCAGTGAAATCTGCCACCATACGTGGCTCTTCATAGACATCCATTAAATGCCTCTGGAAAAAAAGTATGATTCACTGTCTCGATCTTATTTTTGCCAGAAGATAATGAAGCATATTTTGAAACAAATTTTAGGCAATTACTAGCTTCCTCCTTGAATAAATATGTTTTTCAGATCTTGATAGACAGTCATTATTCCTTTTAGCATTTCCCCACAGTCCCTCACCTTCTACTGCTGGACTTGATATTACTCTATTATCCCAATAGTGGTTTTCTATAGACTTAACAAAAACACTAATGATTTCTGTCATTCAGGATGTGTATTTTCTCATTTCAGAAAGTGGATGTCACCAGCAGGGCTGTGATGGAAATAATGACTAAAACAATTGAATACCTTCAACCTAATCCAGGTAAGGGATTGTCTTACCTGTATTTAGCATGCCTCCCAATTAATCTTTAGCTTCTCTTTGATAGACATTTTCAGTTTGGTGGGCTTCTTCATCAGTCTGCTTTTCTGGAGGTTCAGTGACATCACATATAGCACTTCAACTGGGGGAGGGTGACATTTTTTATTTTTATTTTTATTTTTTAGAGAGAGAGAGAGAGAGAGAATTTTTTAATATTTATTTTTTAGTTTTTGGCAGACACAACATCTTTGTTTGTATGTGGTGCTGAGGATTGAACCCAGGGCCGCGTGCATGACAGGCGAGCGCACTACCGCTTGAGCCACATTCCCAGCCCAGGAGGGTGATTTTTTAAAGCTCACTTTGCAGTAACCAGAGGATCTGTGATATTTTATCCAACCATGGTGTATTTAACAAATGGTGTGCATGGACAGCTTGATTGACATATAATGTCATGTCTCATGCTCTTATCACTTGACCTTTAATTTGCAAGAGATGGTAAGGAATAAAATGTATGTATTTTTAAGATAAGATATAATCCCAGAAGATGTGAAAAAAGTCGGAAGATGAATACTTTGGTGACATACAAAGGGTTTTTATTCTTCTGGCATCAGAGGGTTGTCTTTGATTCTGATTCTTCTAACCTTAGAGGAAAGAATTGTAATAGAAATAATGCAGCTATACTTTGAAAAGAGAACCAGATAGAACTGGCTCTTTAAATAGGCTTAATGTGTAGCAAAGTAGAACAACCTATATCATAAGCCTCCTCATTATACTTTCTCTATATCTGTTCCTGACCACAGGGTGTAAAACTCAAAGCAGGGCTAAATATATGGATATTTGGAAGCATTTGTTTTTGAGACTAGTTTCTTTGGGAGTTTTAGGTTGGACTGCCATGTCCCTGGTGGTTCTTGGAAAGATAGTGCAGGAGACTGTCTCAGCCCTGGTGGGTCTGGATACAGAGCCTAAGTGGGCAAGAAACAAGGAAAGTGGAGTGTTTGAGATCAAATGACGTCGCAGTGCTCCTAGTAGGGCTACTCTCTCCTGCCACCACCCCCCGCCAGCCCCCGTGTTGCAGCTTTCAATCACATTTTGTTTACCTATGGCAGAACAGCTGCTATTTTGAAGATGAACAAACTATGTGGGAATAACATTCTGTTTTCTTTTTTTTTCTTAAAACATGCTAGAGATGAGATAATGTGAGGGTGGAAAATATAGAAAAAAATATGGGAAAGGATGGGAACCAGGAATTTAATTGATAGCAGACCAAAGAAATTTTCAAATGGTTATTGGCAAGTTACATAAAAAATAACAAAATACAAGCCCCTAATTTTTACCCAAAGCCTTCTTCATAACCTTTTTATTCCACAGAAATACAAAGATACCTTAGCTGTATGCTTAGGCCATAATATTTAGACAACAGTAATTGGTCAGATTTTGAAAAGAGAACTACTTATCCTGCTTCACCCCAGGAAATAATTGTTTTGGGCAAGAAACTTTTCTCTTTATTTTTGCATAGGATATTAAAGTACCTATGATTTCCTGAGATTCACACATGAATTATGCTAGTAATTCACAGTTTGGGGCTAAATATAGGGGACAGGGAGAGAAATATGTTTATTGAGCAATAATGCATTTTCAGCACAGTGCTAGTTACAGTCACTGTCTCATCTTTTAAAGTGAAGATTTTCTTAATATAAAAATGAAATATAACTGAACAATTTATAGTGTAAAGAATGGACTAAAAATTCACTGTGTTAACAAATCCTCTTTGGGAACCTGTCTTTTTCCTGAGTGTAATAGAATTATACTGTGTCATGGGTAGGTGTAGGGAGTTGAATAGTATGTTCTCCTGCAAACACCCCCACCCCATTCAGGTCTACTCAGAACTTCAGAAAGTGACCTAATTTGGAAATAGTATCTTTGAAAATATAATTAGTTAAGAATCTTTATATGAACTTCCTCTGAATTTACAGTGGACCCTAAATCTAAGAACTGGTGCCCTTGTAAGAGAAGGAGAGAGAGGACACACAGACACTCAGAAGACAACTATGGGAGGAATGAGAGCAGAGGTGGGAGTTGTGACACCTTGGCATAAGCCACAGAATGTCAGGAGCCACCACAGGTGGGAAGAGGCAAGGAAGGATTTCTCCCACAGAGCATCTGCAAGAAACCAACCTTGCTGATACTTTAGTTTCAGATTTCCTGACCTGTGAGAGAATAAAGTCTGTTGTCTAAGCCATCCAGATTGTAGTAATATGAAATGGCAGCCTGATAAAGCAAATGCTATGGACAGCTTCATTCTATGCACAGAAATATCAAGGGCCAGAGAAATTAAGAAACTGTTGCAGTCACATATCCAAGAAGGGAGGAAGCTGGGCCTCTTAAGTCCACATGATTTCTGTTAACGCCCTCCTGCCCCTTAGAAGAATGAGTTCCATTTCATTTATATTTAAAGGGTTCTTTACTTTCCGAGTAGATATACTGAAAATTCAGAAGGGAAACATTGTGAGATTGAGGCTTATTTTTTATTTTGATTAAAAATGGTTAAAGGAGGATGTAATTGAGGGAGATATGTATTTTTAGAAATGAACATGCTAATTAATTGCCAATATATGGTTTTATGTCTCTTTGAGAATTGAATGGTTATCTACTGTCCAGAAGAACAATTAAGACCATCACCAAACAGTCTCAGTTTGGTTTCAGAAAAGCATTTATTTATGGGAAAGTCACATATACAAATAAATAAGTGTCACTCCTAAACATTCAGAAGCAAATGAAATTTCATATAGTCATTCCTCAGAATTTGAACAATCTGTGTTTAATGGTTTATGAGATAGAAATAAAGTTTATCCATGTTTGGGGTTTAGATTCTCCTTGAATTCTTGCCTTGGGAGCAGACACAGCATAGAACTCCTGGAAGGTACACTGGTTATTCAGAACCCAGGTGTCCTTTTGGAGCTGGCACAGGAGTCTGGCCAACATTTGGAGGCACTCAGTCTTTGGGTACAGTAGAACATAAATAATATTCCAGATTCATGCCTTGTTCTAAGTATTTTAACTGCCTTGCTCTTAGGGACCAGAGCTGGGTCAGTAAGTCTGGATAGCTGGATTCTGGTTCTGAATAAGCAAGACCGGGCTTGGTTCAGGACTGGAGCTGATGCCAAGTGACAAATTGACATGGGTAGCCAGTACAAGCAGTAGAAATTAATGCTTTGAGGGTACTTTGAGAGTGCCCTGAAATAGAGGTACTCTCAAAGGTGCTTTCTGGGTTTCAGATCTTGTGGTTGTGGAGCTTACACAACTTTTATGTTCTCAAAACTTAAGTTCTGTTGAAATGATGACCAAGGAGGTGCTGATTAATTTTTAGGAATTCATGGATATGCTCTGTGAAAGTCCCACATTTGTACTTGCCCACCTCAACAGTGACATTTTAAAAAGGCAAATCTGATCATATGACTATCTTTCATAAAACCCTCAATGGCTTTTCGTGCTTTTAGGATTAAGTTTCAAATTTTCACCATGGCTTAAAGGGTCCTGCCTTCCTCCTCATCAGCCCTTTCCCTTCCACCTTGCTAAGCTAACAGCTCTTTCAGGTCCAGGTATACAAGGCATGCAGAAGCCTTCCTTTGCCGTGTCATTGTTCTGTTCCTCTTGTAAGTTCAGCTGCTTTTCAGCAGTGGCACATGTCATCCTTATTGAAATTATGTAACATGTTTGTTTGTTTTTTCCCTCTCTGTGAGGTCAATATCATGCCTATCTGATTCACCGCTATATCCCAAGCCCCCAGTCCAGTTCAGGCAGCCAGCAAGCTCATGGCTATTTGAATAAATGAATTAGGAAGCACAGTTAACAGTCAGTAGCTAATACAATACAACTGCTCTACAAAGGAGAGGAGGTAAAAGCTTTTCTCTTCCCAAACCATTGGAACCACACATACAACAGGCATTTATCACATGCATATTCTTCTAATGGGCCAATTCTAGATGTTTCTGGGTTAAAATAAGACCCATATCAGGTCCATCTCTCTGGTACTTGACAGTGTAACAGTGTAGTTGACACACACACTCTGAGGAGGGTGGAACACGGGGGGGCTTCACAGCTAATTCCTTGTGGAAATTCCAGCTGATTGATGAGGCAAGGAAAAGTGGGACACAGGCACTCAATAGGCCAGCAGTTCTTCCCTGTGAAGCAGAGCTTTCAAGGGTGTGAAACAGATCTGTAAGGTCTTCCAGCTGGGTCTGTGACATTCAGACAGGAGTAGCATAACCAGTGCCAATTTCTAAGCTGACTGGATAAGGTATTTTTAGAAAATATTTTTAAAATTTATTTTTGACTGATGCATAGAAATAAAATTTATCCATGTTCGGGGGCACCATGTAATGTTTCTATATATGTATACATTGCATAGTGTTTCATACTTATCTCTTCAAACATTGGCCATTTCTTTATGGCAACAATATTCAAAATCCTCTAGTTTTATGAACTATACAATACTACTTGTTATGTGTAGCCATCCCACTGTGCAGTAGCACTCCAGAACGTCTTACTCCTGTCTCATTGTAGCTTTGCACCTATTGATCCACCGCTCCCCATCCATACTCCACCTGACTGTACCCTTCTTCTGGTAACCACCATTCTATTCTCAACTTCTGTGAGGTCAACTTTTGCAGATTGTACATATGAGTGAGACCATGTGGATCTCCAGTTCCATTCATGTTGTTGCAAATGTCAGGACTTTATTCATTTTATGACTGAGTAGTTCCATTGTGTATCTGTACCACAGTTTTTTTTATTCATCCATCCCTTGATAGATACTTATTTAGTTGTTCCCATCTCCTGGCTCTTGTGAGTAGTGCTGCAGTGAGCGTGGGAGTGCCAGTGTCTCTCTGACAGGGACTGATTTCATTTCCCTTGAGTATATAGCTATAGTATAATGGGATTGCTGGGTGATAGGGTATTTCTGTTTTTAATTTTTTGAGACTTTGAGAAACCTCTATACTGGTTCACATAATGGTTGTACCAGTTAACTTTATCTTCACCAGTGTGCAAGAGCCCCCTTTGTAGATAAGAAGTAATTTGAACATGAAAAGTACTAGTACAAATTCTTGCTCTAAGAGAAAATATCATTGCATAAAATATAAATCAGTTTTTTATTTAAGTGTTCTGATGCCTTGTGGGGAAGAAAAAGGCACTAAATAGGCATTGTCAGTTTATATAATGCAGACCACGTATGTAATTACAAATTTTCTAAGAGCTACATCAAGAGAGTTAAATGAAAGGTGAAATTAATGACATTTTATTTAACCAAACATGTAAAATACTGATATAGACAATTATAAAGGCATTTTACATTCTTTTTTTTTCCTGTCATACTAAGTCTTTGAAATTCAGTGTGTATTTTATACTTCCTGCACATCTCAGTTTGGACTAGCCACATTTTAAGTGCTCCAAAGCTCTGTGTGGATAGTGGTTTCTGTAACAGATAGCGTAGTGTCAGAGAATTCTATATTCAACCAGTTTAAAATTTGAAATATACACTACATAGTTTCATAAATGTTTAATGTGTACGTAGTTAATAAATGTTTAATGTTTGCCACCTTGGTTTATGCATTAGTATATTTTATTTTCAATAGAAAAATGAAGTGTTTAGGATCAAGCTGAAGACCATTAAGTTATTGTACTTTAAACATCCGAAAATTCATTTCATGGTAATGTTGTGGAGATTCTCCCTCAAACAGAATCACAGATTGGAGTATGAATCCTTTCCTGCTGTAGCATACTTTGTTAAGGTAGAGACTTTTTCACTTAACACTGAGAAATTATTCTGACCCTAATGTCATAAACCAATACAGATTTCTAGGCTGCTTAGAAAAAATGTAGTTTGAACATAAAAATATTATGGGTAGTAGAGATTTTCTCTACATAAATTCTAGTCCCTTAAATGCCTTAGAGGTCTTTTTCCAGTGTATCCAAGATTCAGGTATTAAATTTGGGTCATTAGATTTCTATTCCGTATTTTTAAATAATAATTTCAAATCTCATTTGTGGAATGTTGCCTTTGGGGGAAAAAAGTTAGCTGCATTAGATCTAAAACATCTCATTAGTCCCTGGAAAGATATTACATCAAAATTACTCTTCTTTCCCACAGGCTGTCCTTTTAATCATCTTCTTCCAAACATGAATAAATATAATGATTATAAGATATTTTGGTGTTGGCGGAACTGAAAGGTAATGCACAGATCACCTGGCTTTTGTTTACTGAATCTTTGTTCCCACAGCACTGTATTTTCTTTATTTCCTGGAGGACAGGCCTGACATTTTCATCCAGTGTCTTTAAGAGCTCTTAGGATTGTACTTGACACGTAGTTTGCCCTCGGTATGTCTGCCACATAGGTGTCTGATGAATCTGCAGCATTCACCCCTCATTTGAAGAATGAGGAATGTACTGTCTGGTAGCCAGTACCTTTTACCTTTCCAAATCCTGACACTGAAAAATTTCCAAATGAATAAAGGACTGGTTACAAAAGCAATTGTGAGGAAAATGTTAAACTTCAAAGGAATAGGGTCTCACAAGGATAACATATTAAAGAGGAAAATGTAAGTAAAGCAATAGGCAGTATAATCCATATACTGTATGTATTGAAAAGGCTGGCATGGTTTCCTATTTTTACTACATCTTTGGGAAAAATATGGAAAGTTAGTAGGTTCCTAATATACTTGAGACTTTAAGTAATTCATAATTTTAAGTCGGCTGGAACTGATGGTGGATTAATGATACTCATTCCCTATGTCTCTAAAGAATACTAAAGCCAGACATTATTTAAAATAGGGTTGCTATTGTCATCATTATTACACTGGTGCTGGGATTGAGCCCAGGCCTCAGGAATGCTCAGCATGTGCCCAGCGCTGCGCCACAGCTGAGGAGCCCTGCACCTTCTGCCTCTCCAGGCTCCTTCTCCCTCCTGTTCACCCTGGTTTCTTCATTGCCTCAAGCTCTTTCCTGGACCAGGAATTTGTGGTAGCAGTTCCCACTTCCTGGAGTGCCCCACAGGCTCCTTTTTGACCTCTGTCATCTTACTCATCCTTCCTCAGTTCAAATTATCCTCTCCACTGAGAGGCATCTGCTGCGCTTTCATTCTGCACAGCCCCTGCAGCTTTGCCTCCTCACCACACATTTCTATCACATAAGCCCCTTCCACACATCTCTCAAGTGATTTCACATAGAGTAAAACTGAAAGCACTTACTGTTGGTGACAGGGCCTTGGTGGTCCCACCTTGTTTTCTGCATTTCAAACAATCTTCATCATGCTCCCTCTTCGCCAGCTTTGCCAGGTTTCTCAAATGCAGGCACATTCTCACTTATGTGGGCCTCGTCAGTCCTTTGGCCTGAGTCCTCCCTCTCCATGTCTTCTCAGACTCTAGACTCATGTCTCTGCTCAAATGTTACCTTGCATGGCTTTCTTGTACAACTCTTTTAAAATATCAATCCTTTCACTCCCTAAGCCCTTTTCTTGTTTTATTTTTCTTTGTAGCACTTATCTTTAGTACATTTACTGTGTGTTTCATTGTTAAAATACTGCAAGTGGTATAGAATCCTGAGAGTAGGATTGTTGTTGATACACTGAAAGGATCCTGATTTTTTTTCATAACTGTACTTGGAATGTTTACTTTGTATGTCATTTTATTTGTTCAATATACTACCATATTCCTTTACTCTCCTAGCCATTTCCATACATTCAAGATGTAAATCATATCTTGTCACTCTTGCTTACAACTCTCAAGTGTTTTCTACCGAAGGAAGAATAGACTGAGAATTGACACCCAATCTTGTACCTGTCTCAGGTATACTCTTGCACAGGGTTAGGGCTAGGGTTAGCTCTCAAGATAGCTTCTGCTTCTCATCACTCAACCTGCAGTCAGATGCCTTCTCCTGGTGTGGTCCTTTCCTGGCCATCCTATTTAAAATAACCTGTTTCTACTTCTTTCATTATTTATCCCTTTTGTTATTTTCTATCACAATTGAATTTATACTCCAGCTTATCTTTTTGTTTATTGTCTGTCCATCACCCCCATTTCCCATCCAGAATATAATCTCCACAAAGGTAGGAACTTGTCTGTCTTGTTTGTTAAAAAGATATATCCCTCATATATACACAATGCCCTCCATAAATATTTTGGGAATGAACCTCTCTTTATGTCATAACTCAACAAAGGACTATGTCTGTTTTGCTTATTTTATATACTGTTTCTAGCACATTCCTTAGTGCTTAGCAATTAGATAATTTGATGAATAGCTGATTCAGATCACATTAAGTCTATTTAAACTCCACCCTGTAGGAGCCGCAAACCTTTCTGGTAAAATCTTGGTCTGAAGGCTTCTGCAGGCCAGAATCAGCTTTTAGTTTGTCTTTATAATATCTCCTTCATGTCACAATTGATATGTTTCACAAGTAATTGCTTTGGGAAAATGCATATGTGCACACTATCATGGGTGAGATTATTGGATCGAAGCTAGTGACAAAACATTTGTTTTTGTAGACCTAGATAATAGTTGTTCTTGTTTGAAATGAAAAAACTAAAGCTGCAAAATAGATTAATTTTCCCAAAATCATTCAATAGAAAAACCAGAATTCTTAGATATAGTTGTCTTTAAATTTCATTTTCTTTTCACTGTTTTTTTTTAAGAGAGAGTGAGAGAGGAGAAGAGAAAAAATTTTAATATTTATTTTTCAGTGGACACAACATCTTTATTTTTATTTTTATGTGATGCTGAGGATCAAACCCAGCACCCCGTGCATGCCAGGCATGTGCATTACCGCTTGAGCCACATCTCCAGCCCTTCACTGTCTTTTATGTTGCAAAATATGAAGATAACTTCAGTCTTGGTACGTGGCAGATACACTCTTAGGTTGACCCCTAATACCTCACACCCATGTAACCCATATCCTTTGAGTGGATGGAGCCTGTGATTTGCTTTTAACCCTAAGTATGGCAGAAGTCAAGGGACCAACCATTCATCACTCCCTTGATTAGCTAACATTATATGGCAGAGTAGATGGGCTGTTTCTTCCATGATTATCTTCCATTGTGAGTCTGTTTTAGCCCACTAGAGCGAGAGAGATTCTCCTTTACTGACCTAGAAGAAGCAACCACCATATTATGACTGCCTAAGGAGAGAGAACCAACTGAGGTGGTCCCTTGAACCACAAGATGGCCACTACCTGGCAGCAAATAAGAAGCTAGGGACCTGTCACACAGACACAAGGAAGCATATTCAGGCAACAAGTTGAAGGAGCCCAGACGCAGCTTCTAACCCACTCAGGCTTTCAGATGACAGCCTGGCTGACACCTTATTTGTCCTACTGTGAGAGCTTAAGCAGAAGACTTCCAATTTATAGAAACTGAGATAAACTGTTGTTTGAAGCTAAACCAATACAGTGTGGCTATAGTGCATTTGTTTCCCAAGCAGAGCATGGGAAACAGAGTTGTTTTCCATGTGAGGCATATCTGCTCCTGTTAATTTTGGCTCACTGGATACAATGCAGTGAAGTAGGAGATAGATTGGGAGTGCTTATCATTGTCTCTTCAGCTCAGGAGGAAGTCTCCTGAACATGTTAAGGAGTGGCTGGGTAATCCATTCCATGTTGAAACTAAAGTTATCTTCTTGTTTTGAACTATGATAGTAAACAACACTTCTCATAGTGCCTGTCACTTTGTAGGAACTCAAGAAATGTTACTCTCCTACCCTTCCCAGAGACCTTCAGCTCTACCTGAGAGCGTCTCAGATGTGTCCTTAGCCATTTCTCAGGCAAGACGTCTAGGGAAAAGTCCTCTGTGCACCCTTTCCCATGACAATGTCATAAGTCCTTACTCTAAAAACTTGAAGAATCAAAGGCTCATCATGTTAGTATACTTATGCTTGTGTATTTTTCAAATTACACAAACTTTTTTGTGCTCCTGGGGTGCCGTTGTCTGTTCTCCCAGGGCTTGCTGTGAGATCTGCGCTGGCACCTTGTAATACCCTGTCCTGAGATGGGAGATATTTGCTGTCCAATGTCATGAGTTTTTACAGCTGCTGACTACCACAACACAGTGTCTTAAAAATACCTCCCTGCTGCTTCCCCCTCAGGGGCATAAAAGAACTCTATCACCTCAAAGAGAGCCCTTACGTAAATGCCATTATTTGGGTTGCAAGCATAATGATCCAGTGCTGGAGTTACCTGTTTGTGAAAGACAACAGCAGATCTTCCTCTTCCCTTTCCTCAATCCCTTAAAATACTTAATTTCAAACACAACTGAATTACCACCTAAATTTTGTGGGTTCTTTAGTAATTGTTAGTGTGCAAGATAGAGAATTACATTGCTCACAGTGCCTGGAGCATCAGAAGGCCACATTTCAGACTTACAGATGTTCTGAGGTTTCATTCAGGAAAATTAGGCTGTTATACACAATCATCACATTGCCAGCATGAAAAGATGCCGAGCTCCTTGCTACATACATTTTACTGCAAATACTAAGCCCACAATTTAATGTAGCATGATTTTGGGATTTATACTCACTCTAATATTATGTTCTCTATTACACTTTACAAATTTACAATAATTGAGAATTAATTTTTAAATTTTTTATTGTAGTAAAATACATAAAATTTATTGTCTTAACCATTTTAAGTGAACAATTCAGTGATAAGAAATACATTCATAATGCCATACAATCATATCACCAACCATATCCTTATCCAAGCTCTTTTCATGTGTAAAAGTGAAATACTATTGTCATTAAATAATATCTCCCTGTTTCCTCCTTTGTCCCAGACCCTAGCACCTGCCATTCCATTTTCTGTCACCAATTTTGACTACTCTAAATATTCAAGTGAAATCATACAGTACTTGTCCTTTTGTGACCAGCTCATTTCACTTGGCACAATATACTTATGGTTTATTCATATCATAGCATATGTCAGATTTCCCTTCCTTTTCTCTTCCTTTCAAAGGCTGAATAATATTCCATCAGATATTTGTACATGCTGCGTTTTGTGTATCTGCTCATCTTTTAGATGAACACTTGGATTTCTTCCCCGTCTTAGCTGTTGTGAACAATGCGGCTGTGAATACATGCACAAGTATCTCTTGAGACCTTGCTTTCCATTCTTTTAGATATATACCAAGAAACAGAATTTCTGGATCATGGCAACTTTATTTTAATGTTTTGAGGAGCATGGCACTGTTTGGCATGGTGGTCCTACCATCTCCTGTCTTAACAGTGTGTAAGGACTGTAGTTACTCTGTATCCTTATGGACACTTTTTCTCTATTTTTGGCAGTAATCATTCAAATGGAGTGTAAGATGGTATGTCACTGAGGTTTGACTAGCAGTATCCCGATGATGTTGAGCAGTTTTTCATATGCTTATTGGCCATTTTAAAGTTTTCTTTGGAAAAATGGCTGTTCAAGTCCTTGACCCATTTTTAAATTGGGTTGTTGGGTTTTTATTGAATTTTAGGAAACATCTGTATATTCTTAATATTAATCCCTATCAGATAATATTTCCAAATGTTATCTCCATTTCCTTGGGTTATTGTTTTAGTGTTTGTAATGGGTTCTGACGCACAAAATTTAAAAAATTTTCATGAAATCCAGTTTTTTTCTTTCTTGTGCCTTTGGTATCATATCCAATAAATCATTGTCAAGTCTAATGTTATAAAGCTTTTGCTATGTTTTTTTCCCTAAAGGTTTTATAATTTTAGGTGTTGCATTTGGGTTTTTGATCCATTTGGATTTAATTTGTGTAGTACCTACCTTGCTTAAATACGTCATCTCATTCACAATCACAACATTTTTTCTCCTTTGTTGCTCTTTTTTTAAATTTCTCTTTTACTTTTTATATATATATGACAGTGGAATGCATTACAATTCTTATTACACATATACAGCACAATTTTTCATATCTCCGGTTGTATACACAGTATATTCACACCAATTCATGTCTTCATTCCTGTTCTTTGGATAATAATGATCCTCACATTCCACCATCATTAATAACCCCTTGCCCCCTCCCTTCCCCTCTCACCCTTCTGCCTTATCTAGAGTTCCTCTATTCCTCCCATGCTCCCTCTCCCTATCTCACTATGAATCAGCCTCCTTATATCAAAGAAAACATTCGGCATTTGTTTTTTGGGGGATTGTCTAACTTCAGTTAGCATTATCTTCTCTAACTCTATCCATTTACCTGCAAATGCCATGATTTTATTCTCTTTTATTGATGAGTAATATTACATTGTGTATATATGCCACAATTTTTTAATCCATTCATCTATTGAAGGGCATCTAGGTTGGTTACACAGTTTAGCTATTGTAAATTGTGTTGTGTCCCTGTAGTATGCTGTTTTTAAGTCCTTTGTATATAGACTGAGGAGAAGGATAGCTCGGTCAAATGGTGGTTCCATTCCCAATTTTCCAAGAAATCTCCATACTGCTTTCCATAATGGCTTCACCAATTTGTAATCCTACCAGCAATGAATGAGTGTACCTTTTTTCCCACATCCTCACCAACACTTATTGTTGTTTGTCTTCATAATAGCTGCCATTCTGACTAGAGATCATCATAACATTTGAACCTAGTCCTATATTATTTCCTTGATATAATGTATACTTACATTATTTAGCAGAAAATGATTATAGATTGTGTCACTGGAGAAAGCAGTTCTAATTTTATTTTAATCTTCAAAAGGAGGCTCTATTTCAAAATTTATATGTCACTTTTGGTCCTCTACATTTTAACAATGCTTGTTCACAATGCTATTTGTCTTTAGGAATTAATTATCTCTAATGAAATCTGACAGTTTCTAGAAGGAAGAATAAGCTACCTTATTGTTTTCTTTGACATATCCACTGGGGCTTTAAAAAAAATTTTTCTTTTGCTCAGACCTGTACAAAGAAACTATATCATTAGAAAATGGTCTGGCTGTGGTATACATTGATGTGGGGAAAAAAAATTAAAGACAGATTTTAAAAAATAGTTCATTGGAGTTTTAAAGTGATAACTGTTTCACTCTAGGTAATGGTTTTATAAAGGATTGTGGTTTTGGGGTTTTGAAATTTTACATTTAAATTCTGTGCATCGAGATAGATACATCTATTCATTTGCAAATAATGTAGTCCACTTGTCCTGGAAGATTTTCATGGAAAGAATCAGAAATTTGGGGATCTGAAAGGCACTGTAATGTGTGGGGTAAGCTAGTCTTGTGTTGAGTGAAGAAACAGAGGTCTGAGGTTAGGCAGGTCACCAAAGGTCTGAGGTTAGGCAGGTCACCAGAGGTCATAAAGGTTTCAGAAAGACCTCCAACCTCTTAATGCATGCCCACTTCCTGAATGATCATACTTCCTCACCTCTGTATTTTAAAACATTTAATGCATGTAAGTAGAGCTAAAGCTTTGCATTCTGCTACTGCTCCTTCCTAATTTGACCTAGTTTAGAGAAGGTCTAATAAAGCAGTGAGAGCCAGTGCAGCATTCTGGGAAGACCTAACTATGATTCAAGATCTGGCTCTGAGGCTTTGTTGCTGCATTTCCTTGGGCAATGACATTATTTTTATGTGCTTCATTTTCCTTTCCTGTAAAAGGGAGAAACAAAACTTATTGTGTCATTGCTAGGATTAAAGAGATGATGTGGGAACTACAGAGAGTAGATACTTCTGAAGTGATAGCTGTAAATGAAATGTGGTCATGATCTTCAGTTTCTCCAAGATATTTGGGGGGATTTTTCCAAGTTTTTAGACCAGATGGTAGCATTTATGAATATTAGAATAAAATCATTCAGCATTTTTCCTGCTAAGGAACTCTGCTCTTGGAGCAATGAAGCTTGGCTTCATTTCTGTAATGTAAATAAAGGTGACAAAAGAATTAAGTCCCTTTAAGCAATAAAAGGCTCCACAAAACTTGTTCCAGGTCTCTGGTGCTTCTGTGGTAAATGCTAAATCCATCAGGTTTCCTCACAGACCACGAAGATGTGACTCAGTACTGTGGCCACCTGCTCTGCCTGAATGTGTCTGCTGTGTTCATCAACATGAGCCAAAGGTGGGGGTGGATTTTCTTCTCCCTGTTGTGATGCACAGATATCCTTTTAATATATTTTCTTCTTTGAAATTTCACAGTTGAAGAGGGAAGAAAACCGTACTTGAGAACATAACAGCAGTATAAAGTAGGTTGTATTTTTTTCTTAAATTTATAAATGGTCTCTCTCCAAACACTTCTGTCGTAATCATTTGTGGTGGGAAGGAAGATGGGGTGCAGAAGGGCAGACTCACCCTCTTCCCTGCTCCTTCAAGCATTAGCACTCATTTGCACAACCCCGTCCCCTCCCCCCTCCACACTCCACCCTGGCCTTGGATTTGTGCTGGACTTCTCTATTCAGTCTTCTTATTCCATGGAGACTGCTGGTACAGAACTTCCATCCATTATAAACTTTGATTTTGAATTATTTGTAAATGAAACTTAAAATCAAAAAGGTGTCATTAGAACCCCCTATTTTTTCCTTAGGAATAGGAGCAATTCAACTCTGGCATTATTGCCCTTGGGACCAAACCCCCTTAGAAAACATCATTTGTGCTTGGTCCTCTGAGGCTTTTTTTAAAAAAGCAAATATCAATGTGTTTCCAACAAATTATATAAAACTTCAACACTGACTTATTTATGAGTGTGCTGTACCCTATTTTAGAGACACAATAGATAGAACCACTAGCAAGAAGTACCTGTTCAGAGATAATCAGGAACATGGTATTCAACAAAGAACATCTCAATAGTGTATGTATATGAGTGTTATGTTATTTTTGATACTTCTTTCATGTGTTTGAACTATTTCATTTTTTAAGCAAATAGTATAGCCAGCACAGATGAGAATTGGAGAACATTAAAATTCTCCTCTAGCTGGAAGGTTAATCACTGCTCAGTGCTTTAATGGTGCTAATAGTTTAACAATCTCTCTAGAAGAAAAACTTTAGTTTGTGGCAGTTGCCAGTATCTGTGTTGCAAAGTCTCCTATGGCCATTTTAAAATTGCCAACAAGGTATCACTAAAGGTAGACATGGAAAAACACACTGCCATTTGTCTCTCTAAAGCACTGCTGGATGAATTCAGAAATACCATAGCCACAGAAAAGTAGTCCCCACAGGGAAGTAGGCAGCAGATGCCCAGAGAATACCTTGAGATTGAGGCAAGGAGACCTTCAGAGCAGGGAGGATGTTAGGGACTTGTCTCTTTTGTATCTGTGAAAACCTTAGATCACACATTCATTCATTGATCACATTCATGTGTTTTCTTATGGAAATAAAGCTTCCATAAAAAATTTATTATCCAAGAAATAAATAAATCACTTAGAAATCAATATATTTTTTTATTTTTATAAGGCTTCTTTCAAAGTTAATTTTTTTAGTGGCTGAATCCAAGAATAGCAACCCCAGATGGAATCTTTAAGAGATAGAACTTTAGAAATCCATGTGAAGTGAAAATTATAATAAATGGTTTTATCATAAATGTAGCAATTCAGCAAGTTCATAAAAATTACTTTTATATCAAGTTTGCTAAAATAATCATATAAAGACAGTATAGTAGCTTGAATAGTATTCCTCCTAAATTCATGTCCCAGAACCTCAGACTGTAACCTTTGTTCCCTTGTGTTGTCATAGATGGCTGGCTTAAACAATAGAAAAAAATGTTTTCTCATAGTCTTGAGGCTGAGCAGTCCAAGTTGAAAGTGTGGCCATTTGTTTTTTGATGGGGGCTTTCCTCCTGGCCTGCAGCACATTCACCTTCTCACCAAGCTCCCATGTAGCCTTCTTACAAGTCTTCTTATAAGGAATCTCTTCATAGTTTTCTCATACGTTTTACAAGGAATAAACCCTAAAATCTACTTTATACGTAATTTTCTATATTCTTTTTATTTGAAACACAGAAATTAAAGTTGGTGCATGTTGCTGTTTAAGAACTCATGTGTTTTGATCCTGTTTCTAGAGTTCGTCTTTCTCCTTTGTGTTTACTGAACAAACTCTGTTCTTTAAAATATCCAGAATAGAGTACACATAACTGAATTATAATAGCTATTAGATGAGGATCTCAACCTTATGGCTTCATTTAATCTTAGTTAACTTCTAAAACTCCTGTTTCCAAATACATGAATTTTGAGGGAACACAATCCAACCCTTAGCAGCCTTCTTACCTTTTTTACATTAGTCACTTACCAGCTTCATTCTATTGTCCCAGATTGAGCTCTCTTGTCCCTCTCCTCAGTGTTACACCACAGGCAACATCAGATGTTTACACCTAAAGCCATGTTTATTCTGCTGTGTAAACTTTCCTCTTGTCAATGGAAATCTTGGGGTACCACATCTGTTCATCTCAGTATCCTCATTGTTCACCTAATTCCATACCACACTGACTTTGTTGTGATGGTTGTAACTTGTTTTAATGAGTATTTCTGTTAAGTGCCAAGCTCAGCCAGGACAGACATCATTTCTGGTCTTCACATTAAGGAAGCTTTGACTTTTTCCACTTGGGGATAAATAAAGTCTTCAGATTTTCAATTATTTGCCAAATTTACCTTAAGGCAGTGTTCTAAGCCATGGGCATACATTAGCAAATGAAACAAAGCCCCTTCCCCAGTGGAGTGAGGTTGATACAGAATAAAAATTTAGTGTTAGGTGGTTCTCAGTGCAATGAAGAAAAGTGAAGAGTAAGGAAAATAGAAAGTAACAGTCTAGGAAGATGGTATTCTTGGTGTGTTCAGGAAGTAGTAAAGAGCTATAGCAGGAGGGGATGTCCATGGGGTCAGAGCCCATAGGACTTCAGAATCATTGTTAGGACTGGGCCTTCTACCCTGAATGACCTGAGAACACATTAAAAGGTTTGGGGAAGAGTGACACCTGAATGACATGAGAATACATTAAAGGGTTTGTGGAAGAGTGACATGATTTACACTGAATGGGAGCACCCTGACTCTCATATGGAGGATAGGTTCTAGGGGGCAAGAATAGAAGCAGGGGACATATGTTAATGATCAAGGCTGAAGATGACATGGCTTGGACCAGTGTTAGCAGAGCAGTACACAGATCAAAAGTATGTTACTCAGTTGCAGAGTATAAACTGATGATCTGTACAAAGGCAACCAGCTCAGGCTGAATACTCAGGATCCCAGAAGCTCTTCCTGATGCCAGCTTCCCGGCTTCCAACACCAGACACTTTTGTCTGTCTTATAAGTTCACTTAAATAGAACCCTAAGCACATCAGGTGCTCCTGTGATTTACCTTTTTCTGTTTGACTTTGTACTTGCTATTGTGTGTAGTTATCATTTCCTTTCTCATCTCTGAATGTTCCCTCATGGGAAAACGGACTGTTTATTGTCCATTTTGTCACCAGCAAAATAAAGGTGTTTTCATCCTCTGGCTACTTTAAATAGTCCCTTTTTTGTACTATGTGTACACACCTCTGGTGGACGTATACCTAGAGGTGGAACTATAGCTTGTAGTTCAGGTCAAATCATGCTGCTAAGTGATTGTCCAAAATATTCTACCAGTTTGTCTTCCTACCTGCTGTTCTTGAGAGTTTTGGTGGCTCTGCACCCTCTGAACACTTGATGTCTTTTTCTGGTGCCTTGTTTCTTTTCTCCAGATGCTGAGAATGGCCTTTCCCAACTCTGCCTGTATAGTGGACTCTTTCAGAAAACACAGATCAGATCAGTGTCACCTGCTTTATTAGCTTTCCCCACCCTTACTCTTCTAGGGGAGCTGGTTATGTCTTCTCTGTGTGAATTTATAACCTCCCCTAAAGCATGGCCCTACCTTTTACCTGGTGCTGGGGAATGAGTTTTCTGGGTCTCCAATGGATGACGGCTCCTTGGGGTCAGAGGCAGGGCCCTTCTTGCAGCAGTCTCCAGAGCAATCTTCTTCACATAGCAGGTGTTATTAAATACTAATTTTATTATATTCCATGAAAAATCCTTTAAAAACATATTTTTGGTAAATAACAATTCAACCAGGCACCGAAGTTTTAGAATTTTCTTTTTTGTATAAAGGGTAGTAATTTAGTTTCCAGTGTAACATACTCCCCCACCCCCCGCCCCGGGGACAGAACATCTTTTTTTTTTTTTAATTTTTATGTGGTGCTGAGGATCAAACCCAGCGCCCCGAGCATGCCAGGCGAGCATGCTACTGCTTGAGGCACATCCCCAGCCCCAACTTATTATTTTTTAATTGGATCTTTTAAAAAATTATTTTAGCTAGAGCCCTTCATTTAGCTTAGGAACCCTCTCTGGTTAGGGGAAACGAGAGTCTGTTCCCTAATTCAAGGAGATTGTGAGATCAATTTTTGTCATTATCACATAAAGCAGAACTTCATGGTATGATTTAAAGATGAAGTGTTTCAAAAATCCAGGTTGCTCAGGGAAAAGTAGTGTGGTTAAGTGCCAAGTCGTGGCTCTTAGACCACCTGAGATATAGGACTCCACCCTTCTGTACCAATGGAGAAATGGAGAGGCCTGGCCATCTTGGGACTCATACTGTTTAATGCATGTAAGGGAAGACAGGCAGGCCAGTTGCCCAAAGCCTGACCCATACTCCAGCCAGCCCATCAGACAGAGTTGGAGTGATAAGACTTGACCAGCAGCCACTAGCTCCATTTCAGAGCACAGAGGAAGGTCAGGGTGCTTTTGAATAGGGAGGGAGGCATTCTTTAATGATTAGAAAAATTGATGTGTACAGAAGAATTTTATGAGAAGATTAATATTTTTAAATGAAATTACTTGGCTCACAATGGGAAACATCATGGACAAATTGTAATCCATTCTCTCCTCTGCATCTGTCTCTGGCTCTTTCTTCCAATGACAGCCTTCAAAGTGTCATAGTTGCCACTTTACTTTTGCCTCCCAGCCCTTGCACAACCTCCCTTTGGTCCATGGAAATAGGAACTCTCAGAAATGAGGTTCCCTGCACGACCAAGATATCCATGGAACATTGCAACACATGCTGCCTGAGGAGAGCCTGGTTCTCTGTTTATTCTTGAGTAGTGGTGACAGATTTATGAATGAGATAATTTTCAGGGATACATAGCTAACAACAGGATTTATAGGCTGAATTTCTACCTATGTCTGCATGTGTTCAAAACTAATGCTTAATTTAACACACTCTGCTTCTTTCCATGAAAGACAAGACCTAATAGTGATTTATTTCCCTATTCATTAATTTAGATGAAGAAATAAAAATCTTAAAAACTAAGAGTTAGCAGAGATACTGGATGTTCAGCATTTCCGGCTAGTTGCTGTATTGGACAGGTAGCTTTAGTCCACTGACTCACGTGGACACTGCTTTTAGGTCAGAGGAAAATAGCTTAGGCAAGGCATGTGGAGCTGCTGTCTAACTCCCAGCAGAGCCTTGACTTCCCTTTGGCTGTTCCCAGAATTAGAAAGATGGCCAGGGTGCTGCAGATTATGCTTCAGAGTTGGGTGTTAATGAAGATTGAGGCTTAGGTGCCCTCATTTGTCTTCCTTAAAAGATAGCATAGATTTTGAGCATAGTTTCAAAATAGAAACTGTCCTGTTTATCTAAGTAGAGCCCTTTTTGGTTATCCCATTTTCACTTCCTGCTGTTTCAATCCAATCCAAAAATTTCCTTCCAGAATTCACTGTAGACATCAAACCCTCTCTCCTGATGGTGCTTCCTGATAAGATTCTACCTGTCAATCCTTATTAACTTTTCTCTTCCCAGACAATTGTCTTTATACCAGTGAGTATATGTTTTCATCAAACCTTTTGATTGAAAGGTCCCTGAGGTTGGGGCAGTGGCCACAAGGCAGAACACTGTTTATCTACTTCAATCACTAGATGAGGATTTGTTTCATTTGTCTGTCTGACTGTCTATCAATTCAACTATCTGTCAGTACCCAGGGACACTCATGGACCACTGAGCTGCATCACTAGCCCTTTTTATTTTTTATTTTGAGAGAGTATCTTACTGAGTTGCAAGGCTGGCCTCAAAGTTGGAATCTTCCTGCCTCAGCCTCCCAGTTGGCTGGGATTACAGGTGTGTGCTATCATGGCCAACTGAGACTTGACTTTTCTTTTTTTCTTTTTTTTAGCTTAGTTCTGACAACTATCCCCCCAACCCTCTTTAACTGAGGACTTGTTTTAAACATCCTTTTTCCCTATGGGAAAAATATATGGAAATATTTTAAATTTAGTTTTTTAGAATAGAAGTAATACACAAACATTAAAAAGCAAGTAGTTTACAAACATTTTATAAAACATAGTAGTCCCCCCAGGATTACAGCCCTTCTCCATTTCTGTTTCACAAAGCAACAGTTTGAAGGCTCTTTTGGCCATTTCTTTGTTTGTTTGGGTTTTTTTTGCTTGTTTGTTTGTTTCCAATCCTAAAACAATATATTTATGTTGATCCTGCTTAGTTTTCCAGTTTTAGATGTTTTCCATTTGATTCCCAATTTGGAAGATTGGAATCACTTGTTTTTTTCCTACCTCCCTATTTTTCACATACCTCTGTTCTCTCATTTTTTTGGTATGTTTGTAGCATAATTTTTGTTACATCAGTATTTAATTTTTTTGTCCTTATAAACTTTATACAAAGCTGAGGCATGTAGAATAATATAATAGTATTTTCTTTCTCATGTATTTTTTTTGGTTTTCATGGAGCTAATCTTTGTCTTATTTTTAAATTTTCAGAACATTTTGTGTACCTTTCACTGATTCTTTCCCAAGCTGTGCCTCACATATGAATTTCCTCACAAAATATGGTGAAACCCATCAGGTGTTCATCATCTTTGAAACATCTGATGCTGTACTCTGGATTGACTACTCCCTCAGTTTGAGTTCCTCAGAAGCAAGCCACAAGACAAGGATTTAGCACAAGTACTGGTTTTCAAGGTGATTTCAGCAAACCCTGTGAGGGGAACAGGGAAGAAGAGGAACCCAGTAAAGGGGACATTATAAATCATGGTATGACGGCAGGCAACTGCAGCATAATGATCCCAGTGGGAGCATAGGAGCAAAGAAAACTTCAGAATTAAGCCTGTGGATCCACAGAGATTGTTGCACCTTCGCAGCTCATGGCTCTCAGGGCTGCACACATTTGGTTATGTTGGTCTAGTTGCCTGTGATGCCTGAAATATTGGGACTATCTTTTTCTTAATCTTTTTTTTTTTTCCCTGTGGGGATGGGTGTACTGGGGATTGAACTCAATCACTCAGCCACATCCCCAACCCCATTTTGTATTTTATTTAGAAACACAGTCTCACTGAGTTGCTTAGTGCCTCACCATTGCTGAGGCTGGCTTTGATCTTGTGATCCTCCTGCCTCAGACTCCTGAATGCCTGGAATTACAGCCATGTGCCACCGCACCTGCTCTAGGACTGTCTTTATCTCCCTTTGCAGTCATGTTGGGATTCCCTCTGTCTGCTTCTTTACATTGGGTTCCTGTTTATTTCCTAGGTCTCATACCTATCCCTTTTCATGATTTATAATTTCATTTTAGTGGAACTCTTCCATTAGTCTGGGAAGGGGAAAAATTTGTGACCTTCCTTTTGTGTGTTTGAAAATGTCACTGTTTGATCTTTATTTGTCGTTAATAATTCAAATATAGACTAGTATAATTTTCCTTATTTTCTCTAAGAAATTTGGAGGTATTGTTTCATTGTTTTCTAAGAAAACTTCTGTTGCTCATGCTGGTGTGGTCTCTGGTGAGGGCAGTAGATTAGAGCACATCATCTTGGGAGCATGTGTAGAAAGAAATGGTTACCTCTCAAGTCAGAGCAGGAGACATGTACACATACACTCCCAGTGACCAAGAATCTTCCACTAGACCCCCCTCCCAAAGGTTCCAACACCTCCACATAATGCCAGCCTGGGGACCAAGCCCTTAATATATGGACATTGAGGGATACTAACCACACTCTGAACACATCAATTGGTGAGTCCTACAGTGCACATAGTGACTGCCACAGAATCCTAGCTCACAGGGTCAGGGGTTTTCTTTTAAAAAAAAAATCTGTTGAATTGCCATACCTTTTATTTGTCAACCAAAGAAACAAGGTTCTAATTCCCATTGTTGTGCTTCAGGGGGTGGTCAGCACGTGAGCGGTCCATTTATGCAAACCACTACTCTGCTCTGTCTTTTCTAGGATGGTCTTCTCATTCATTTCTTCATGCCTTCAGCAGATGTGTTGAACATCTCCAGTGTGCACAGCTTTGTGTTGACCCTAACTGGGAGATACACAGACCAATATGCCAGGGTCCTACTCTCATGGCCCAGGGGAGAGATTGCTATTAGGATAGGAAAACACTTTTTCAGTAAACTCAAATGAACTAAGATAGTGATGGTGGGAAAGTAAAGGTTTGGCATATTCAGAGAGAATATAACCATTTGTAAGAAAACCAAGTGATGAAGCAGGGGAAGATATTTTGGAGAATAGTCAGGCCCCTTTGGAGAAAAGGGATTTAGGTCTCCAGGGTCACAATACAACTTGGACAAACAATCCAGGCTGAGGTCCCATTACAGGAATTTTAATGTCTTATATTTGTATTTTCCAGGCTCATACTCAGCTTCCTTTAGAAAATCATTTGAAATGATTGTTAACATATATATATACATACATACATATATGGTAATTTCAAGATCTGATGTTATTTTTCAAGAACAGAGAGTTTTTACCAAACCAAGGTTCTTAATAAAAATTTAATGAGTTTGTGAATGAACTTAAAAGCCAACCTCTTCAAATGTGGGCTAATAGTTTTTTTTAGATCATTTGAATAAATAGATAAAATAATAAAATATGGCTTTATTCTTCCTTGTTGTAAAGATGTGGAATGTATCAAAGATGTTTTTAAGTAATTAGTAAGAGAACAGGGCTATTCATAATTCAGCAACAGTCAAAATGAGGAATTTTAAAATCAGCTACAATATATTAAACTGTTTAAAATTGCTTACCAAAGACAGTTTTTAACAGAAGAAGGTATAACACTAACCAATACCCAGCTTTCATAAACAGAATATATCTGTGGAATGTAAAATGTTCAAAACAGGATTTGAAGGCTTACCTTACCCACCAGGGGTGGTTTTACTACTCTCTGTCTTTGGTCTCTGTTCCATGTGTTCATTCTGTGTGCCTTATTATCAGGTGTTGGCTTCTTTCTTTTATTTGTACGGATGTTACTACTTCTTCATTTTCCCCATCCCCTTGTGTGTATCAGCCAGTATAATATTTATCCTATCAGACTACTGCCTGTCTGCCCAACTCCTCAGTGTTCAGTGAACACCGTGAGGGCAGGGATTGTGATTTTCCTGGGTCTCAGCCGGGGCTGATTACAGAAACAGCTCTGCAATTCCACTTTAATGACAGTTTCCTCTAGTAAACGGGTGATTATGAGACCGTTTTAATTTTAAAAATTCAATATATCTGATACACTTTTCTTTGGAAAGTGGAGGTAAATAAAAGGTGAATTTTACATTTTTACAGTCACCTCCAGCTTTGCGTGTGTCGTTGGTCAGCCTGTACTCTCTATGGTTCTATGCTCAGTGAGTTGTTGTTTTCAGAATCCTTTGCAGTGTCCCACCCCACAAGTTGGACAGTGCCATGTTCCTATAACTCATAGAAGTCCCCCATCATGGCACTTAGTATGTACATGTCACACTAATTACTTTTAAAATAGACTTTACCCTCAGGTCCTTATAAACTGTGACAGCTGTGGCCTTAATTATCTCACTCATTATAACATCCCTGGGCAGGGTTGGGAAATCCTCCCCTGATAACTCTCTTATCTCCAGTTTGTATCATTGAGGCCCAGAGTTTAAATAAGAGTCTATTTGAACTAGATCAGCCACTGAATGCCAGAAGTACCTTTAGATGTGGTTCTGACAGGGGTTTCCCTGCAACTGGGATCTTAGGCACAATACTGGGTTAATGTACAATCCAAGCTCTAACAATGAGCCTAAGGAACCCAGGCATTCTAGAATAAATTAAACCATAGCTTTAATATCTTGGTAATAAAGCCTTTTCTTCTACTAAGATTGAAACTGCTTTCCAGGCATCTTCTATTATAAAAATTAAAGCCAAATAAATAATTGAAATGCTATCTTTGAGGCATTAAACTAATTTTCAGATGTAACTATGTGCAAAAGAAGTAATTAATTCTTAATGAGCACACTATGTTTCTTCTTCATGAATCTGTTTATGGTCATAATCTTAATTAAGAGACTATTTTGAACATACTTCTATTTTATAGATGATGTCATTGAAACACGGCATAAAGGCTCACCCTTCAATAATTTACCATTGATTTTGGACTTTATTCCATAGACTTCTAGAATTGAGATATAAAACTGGAATAAAGTTAGAGATCATCACATAATTCAGGATTTTCCAAAATGGTCTCTGTGGAGCCACCAAGTGCCACAGACTCTCAGCTGGAGCCACCAGAATGAAGAGGGGACAGGGACAGATGGGGATAGGATCTGAGCCTCTACTGTTGCTTCTTTGAGAATAGCTTTGCCTTTTCTTTATAATTTCTCATAGGACTTTAAGGGAAAAGAGAGAGCTTAGCGATTATATATCAACACAGTCTATATTTATTTGCATATATATGTTATATTGATATCTTTCTATCTCTATTTATCTATGTCTCTATCCATATGTACATCTATGTCTATCTATACATCAACACCCACATATTTCAAGTAAAGCCCAAACCATGAAGGATAAAGGTACGGTTTTTGATCATTAAGCCGATTATAGGCTGGTCTGAGGTCTGCTTCCTCATCTGTCCCTGTTTCCACTGTGCCACATTGCTGACTTCAAAAGCCTGTTCTCTCTTTGCCTTCAGCATCCAGAGCTAAGCTCAGCATGATCAACACCATGTCAAAAATCCGTGGCCAGGAGAAGGGGCCAGGATATCCTCAGGCAGAGGCGCTACTTGCAGAGGCCATGCTCAAGTTTGGAAGGGAGCTTGGAGATGATTGCAACTTTGGTAAGGAGTGCCATGCTTTTTCACAGTGTACTTACTCTGGTTAGCCCTGGGGGCTGTATTTCTGGTAAGAAACTCTGTAGGCAGTTAGTCAAGCTATTTTTTGTTTTAGATCTTACATATATGAAACAATTTTTTTTTAAATTTTCACCTTTTTTTTAAAGGTGATTTGTCTTTTTTTGGTTAGTTTGTTTTTCTTTTCTATGATTGGATCCAGTGCTTACAACAGACTTCTAGAATTGAATATTTTCCTTTGGTTGACATACCCAGGTGCCTCTGTACTTTCTATTTGGTGTGTCTGGGAGGAACTGAGAATTGAGACAGAGGAAACAGTCACAGCACAAAGCAACATCTTGCCATTTGGGCTTTCTCTTAGATCTTAGCTCCTTTGTATATGTACCTAATCCCACTTCTCCAAGTGAGACAGGGTTTATTCCTTCACTACCCACATTTTCCAGCACTCAGCGATGACACTAAATACCTCTTGTCTTCCTTCACCCCCTTGTGATGTGGGACATGTCCTTCTTGACATGATGATTGTTCTTCCTGATTGAACCTGCTTTTCATTCCTAGTGAATGAGCTTCTTCTAAATACATTGATCTGAAACTGGTCCTCTATCAACAAGAGCTGGTACTTCCAGCAGAGGGCAGAGAGCCTCACAAATTACTTTTTAAAAGTAAAGTAAAATGTTACATTCTTGATGATAAGGGTTATTCCCCATTAGCATGGGGCTTTGAGTCTGGTTCTCAAAATAAACATCCTAAGTGGAAAAGACATTACACATTCCTTCTGGTCTTCGTCATCTTTAGGATGTGTAATCCTGAATTTTCATCTGTGAATGCCCTATTTTTGCAAGTGTAGCTCATCTTTGTTCTTTGAGTTAGAAGAATTTCCTTCTCTCCTTCCAGGTCCAGCACTTGGTGACGTAGGGGAGGCCATGCGGGAACTTTCAGAAGTGAAAGACTCTTTGGACATGGAAGTGAAGCAGAACTTCATTGACCCCCTTCAGAATCTTCATGACAAAGATTTAAGGGAAATTCAGGTATGTGCAACTAGTCCTGTAGAAGTTGTCCAGATGCTCATTTCCTTTAGAAAACATTTTTGAAGTTAATATTTATGTTGACAGAACTGGGCACATGAAATTTAAAACAACAGGGCAAGACAAGAGAAATTAGAAGTATAATACCTTTCTGCCTACTGTTGTGATGTGCCACTCTTGTGTATTACATGTGACTTCTTTATGTTCAATTTCCACATTCGTTTTTTCAAACATTTTTCCCTCTGGAAGCATAATGGACTCAACCTGAGAAAACATAATTTTATCAGTTGGAATGATTTGCCAGACTGATGTCACTCCCCAAATGTAGTTGGACTATATGTTAGTTTAAGTAAATATTCTTTCACTTTTAAATGTATTTTTTTAAATTTTTATAAAAAATATGATTGGGATTGATCAGGAGTAGCCAATAATCCTCTTTCTGAAACTTACAGAACCATTGAGCTATTTCTAATAAATTCAATGGGCTTTGTCTCTGACTGGATATATGATGTTTGCTCATTCAATCACTGAACCTAAAACTGAACAATTAATATTTGTTGAACCTGATGTAGCTTAAATTTTGTTGACTGTCAAGTGGACTTCAATAGCTTGAACTCGGGTTCTCTGGTTCTCCCTGTTCTAGTGTAAGTCTCCTTCAGCCCTACTACTCATTCAGGGTCACCCAGTAAATGGTGGACTGGCACTCTGCATCCAAACTGTAACTGATCCCATGCTCTACCCCACAGCTGGCTGAAAGTTAAGATGTTTTAAAATAACAGAGGAACAGATATCATTTAGTTTGGATCAGCCATGGACTGGGGGCAGGTTTTGAAGTGGGAGGGAAGGATATTTTTCATCCTCCTTTTTTTCTCAGTTCTTTGTCACTCCAAGCTCTGTTTTCTTTTCTTTTCCTTCCACTGCAGACATATCCAGAAAAAAGGGAAAGTCCAGCATTTTCTTCCAGTCATTAGTAATAGAAGACTGCAGCTCTCAGGGTGGGGAAAGTACCTTTTGACTTTGGAAAGCAACTTGCCCACCTGGCCACTAACAGTGCTGGGCAGAGGCTGGGCAGCCTGACTGGGGTAGTACAAGGAAGAATTGAAGCTCATTGTGGAGCATTAGATGAAATCCTTCCGGGTGAGGCTTTCTGATTGAGTTGTATCACCTGTCAGGAGGAGGCTTAGGCTAAATCAGGACATCCCCAAAACCTGCCACAATCAACTGGAACACGGTTAAGATAGAGATTCCCAGGCCCAGCCCTGGATGTTTTGATTTAGGTGATTAGGAATTATTTATTTTATTGATGAACAATTTAGGTGATTCTAACAGACTGAATGATTACAAAATCAAGAATTCCATTCCTTTTCACATTATTTCAGGGAAAGTGTTTTTGCCCTGCCTTTTCCTGAGATACAGTTTCTCTTGAAGATGGAGACTTGTGGGCTGAGTATATTCTTTTAGTATGTGTAGGATATGCACACATATTCCCTTATCATTGTGAGGGAAAGGCAAAGTCCAGCTTGACTTTGGCCTGGCAAAGGCAGAAAATAAAGGACAATGTCATTTCCCACAATGTCTTTCTCATTCTTAATTAGTTTTGAAGATATTTCTCCACATTTGGAAATATTTGCCTCCTTAATGTGTATTTTTTTTTTTTTGTTTCTCTGGCAGTGTGCCATTTTGAAATGTAGCCTGTCTTATTTTGGAGGCTGATAGGCATGACGTATAAGTGAGCTGCAAGTGGACCTTTTCTGTAAGTCCTTTCATAGAATATTCATGCCCTTGACTTTTTCAGCATCATTTAAAGAAGTTGGAAGGTCGACGCCTGGACTTTGATTATAAGAAGAAATGACAAGGCAAGATTCCAGATGAAGAGCTCCGTCAAGCTCTGGAGAAATTTGATGAGTCTAAAGAAATTGCTGAGTCAAGCATGTTCAATCTTTTGGAGATGGATGTAAGTGACTCTTCTGTGGTTTTTAATTTAATCTTATCATTGAGGCTGTAGATTAATGTGTTAAAGAGTCTGATATTAAAAATGTTAAGATTGGATTATACTATGTGGTGAGAACACATAGATGCTTATTTCTTTTAAATAATTTTAAGTGATAAAGTATACAAAGAAGTAGTATTTTCCTGCACTGTTATAGTTTGATTTACCTAGATTTTTATTTCTGATGAGGAATCTTAAAACATTACTAGTAGTCAAAGAGAAAAAGAATGTTGGTAATGATTCATGAATAAGTCCAATATTTGAAAAAATACTTTGTTAATACAAAGTATATTGATTTGAGATTATGAAATACATTTAGAATTGAGCATCTAACATAGATTAAGACATTCTGCATTTTGAAGTAAAGTTGACATTGTCTTTGAAAAGGTAATTTTTATTGAGAATGATGATTGTAGTATAGGTATTACACTTGGGATATAGATGAGATGGTTTAAAAGCATACCCAGGGTGCTAAATTATTGTTTATTGCTATAGACATTCTGTTAAATTCTTTTAGCTTTGAAATTACAACGAAAGATCCTCCTTCCTCATTTCACTTATGCAATAAGACCTGTTATACCAGCTTTCCTGTCCTTGTTCATCTCCACCTCCTACCCTATAAGCTGCTCAGCAACTTTTGCCAAAATGTTCATAGATATTATGTATTTATTACTTAGGTTAGGGTCTCCAGAGAAATAAAACCAATAGAATATAGGTAAGAGGGAATTTATCAGGGAAATTGGCACATGAAATTATAGTCTCAGAAGTCCCACAATATGCCATCCAAAAGCTGGAGAACCAGGGAAGCCAGTAACATGGCTCAGTCAAGCCTGAAGTTGTGAGAACCAGTGGAGTTAATGTGTAATTCTCAGTCTGAGGGTAGAGTCCCAGAACCAGACAGAGGTGGAGAGCTAGTGGTGCAAGTCTTGGAAACCAAGTCTGAAGGCTGAAGAACTGGGAGCTCTGATGTCCAAGGGCAGGAACAGATGCCTAGTTTCAGGAGCTAGTAAATATTTTCCTTTCTTATGCAGTGTGATGGTGCCTGTCCACATTGGATAAGGGCACATCTTCCTTACACATTCTTCTGATTCAAATGCTAATCTCTTCTGGAAATACCTTGACAAATATACCCAGAAATAGTGCTTTGCTTGCTATCTGGGTCTCCTTTAATCTAGTTGAGTTGACACTTAAAATTAACCATTACATCACTTAACTGCCTTCCTCCTGTGGCAGGGAAGGCATATTGAACAAATCTGGTCCTTTTCACCATCCGGAAGTTGTATAGGTTTGTGTTCATGTGAAATAACTTTTGTCCACCTAAATACTCAGGAGGAATAACATAGGAAACCTGAATCTCAGGGATCTTTCCCTATACCTCAAATTCAGGGTAACATCACCTCTGTTCACTAGGAGGCTACTGCTCATGTCAGAACACAACAGGAGATTCAAAATGAAGAATAACTAAGGGGCTGGGGATGTGGTTCAAGCTGTAGCGTGCTCGCCTGGCGTGCGTGCAGCCCGGGTTCAATCCTCAGCACCACATACAAACTAAGATGTTGTGTCTGCCGAAAACTAAAATAAATAAATATTAAAAAATTCTCTCTCCCTCCCTCCCTCCCTCCCTCCCCCCCCTCTCTAAAAATATATTTTTTAAAAAAAAGAATAGCTAAGGATGCTAAGAATATTAGAGCTAGAAAGAACTCAAGATGTCACATAATCAAACCCCTTTGCACTACAAATGAAGCTCTGAGAGGATCAAAGGTTTTCCATCAGACTATATTACCTCCATGGTGCCTATGTGAGCAGTCAATATTCACATCTTTATTACAACACTGATATTAACTTAGCATAAAAAGTATAGGGAACAAAGAGTCCTTTAGTCAGTGGATCTTTTTCCTTTAAGAAATCCATAAAGGAAGCCACATCATCATCAGAAGGTGGTAACTAGACATCAGACTGTTTAATAGAGTGATGTCATCTTCACGGGGTTTCTTACTTATGCTGCTCTTCCTGGTACTGATATATGTGGTTCTGAGAACAAGGATGCTTTCTTATCTGTAAGGAATTTGGAGCCTGCAGAACATCTGTCTTAGCCTGGCCTGCCACACAGTCATCAGCATTGCCAGGCACAGTCATATGTGTGGGGCAGTAAGTAGTAGGAGCTTCAGGACAGTAACCTAGTAACTGAGGCATGATTTCCCCTCTATCTGAAGATTGAACAGGTGATCCAGCTCTCTGCGCTTGTGCAAGCCCAGCTGGAGTACCACAAGCAGGCAGTGCAGATCCTGCAGCAGGTCACAGTCAGACTGGAGGAAAGGTGGGTAACACTTCCTTGCATTTCTCATTCACATTTCCTTGATATAAAATGATGTAAAGAAACCAAAATAATAGAATACATTTGGAGACAAAACTTTTGCCAAAATTTTTGTTGATCCTACATAGACATCTTGTGGATTAGTTGTCTGTGCTTCATTTTACTTTGTTCTTTTGGATCTAGGCTTGGGTTTATGATAGATTGGATTCTATACTGACTGTCACAGATGGACACCTGGATACTGTTGATGATGATGGATGCAGTTTGTGAGCAGATGTTCAGCAAGAGACTTAATGCATATAATTATTCTAAAAACATCCTTGTAGTCTAAGTAACAGTTGATCAAACTGAGGTTTAGGGAGCCCATGGCCACACTCAGTGGTGGATCTGGGGCTCACTGGCAAGTACAACCTATTTGAATACCTGCATCTTTTCATATCAGGTTTCTTTGAATGATAATAAAGTCCTAACAGAATAATAAAGTCCTCTCTCACTAACAGAGAAAGCCATTTTCATATACCTGTTCTACTTCCATAGATACACTTCAAAGAGACGTATAGTAGTTCTCTGTGCAAATGGGCTTTCTGGATTTGGGGACACAGCCTGCAGAGCTACATGCAGTGACTCTACACTATCCTACAGATGCTGCTTATCTGACTTACATTGGGATTATAGTCAATAAACCCAAAGTATAAAAAGCATTTAATATACCTAAGTTATGGAACAACATAGCTTAACGCACAGTGCACTTTAGAATAGGGATTGTTTATATTTGTGATTATATAGCTCACTGGGATTTGTGGCTCCCCTCCCCCGACTCCTGCCCTCAGCATTGTGAGAAAATATTGTATTGCATGTTGCTAACCCAGAAAAGATCAAAATTTGAAGTGTGGTTTCTATTCCATCTGCATCCTTTTGGCACCTTCAAAAATCAAAAAATTATTGAGTCAAACCATTGTAGGCTGGCAACTATATACATGTGTTATTTTACTTAGCCAGATGAAGCAGGATAATCTTGCTTAAAAAAAAAATATATATATATACCTTAAAAGATCATCCAGCAGCCTTTACTCTCAGATTATGGCCAGATTAGACTCACATAGCTGAACAGATAGATGGCTTAGTGCACAGTAAATACACCATTGGTATTGTGCTGCACTGTTGGAAATGTCACTTGTTTGCATCTGGCTAGGCTCTTCCTCTCCTCAGTATCTTCTTCGGTGCTTTGATCATGCAGCTTCCTTTGGTACACTGTGCCTTGTGGGAATGTATGTATCGCTGAAGCCTCTAGAAAGAGTTAAAACTATACATGTCAGACTAGTAAAGAAGTATGTGCCTTTGTGATACCTGTTGAACATAAAGGGACCAGTTTCCTTTCTTTCCTCTGAAATATGTTGAAAGTCAGTGTCATTCTACAGTGACCATACCCTTAGCCCCTTCCATGCTTGCATATCTCTGGTGTTCTTTGCTTATCGAGTATCTAAAGCTGTGGAAAATACTTAGTGGTATGCAGAATGTGTTATCAGCCATACCTTTCCATTTTTCTCCTGCTTTCCCTTATTCCCTTTCCCCCACTATCTTAGACTGCTCACTCCTCTCAGTATTTCCTTCTTCCTTCTCTTTAAACCTGCTCTTGTTCTAGAGTAGCTTTCTTCCACAGTGTTCTTTTGGAAATAACTCCTAGGGATCTTTTGCATCTTTCCTGAAACTTCTCTACCTTTCCCAGGTGAGGAGGACTGCTCCCTACCCCCAGTCTCACCCCAAATTCCACAGCACTTTGTAGATCTCTCCTTGACAGCACTATTATAATTTGATAATCTGTTGTGCTGTTCCCTACAGAACATAAATTGCTTGAGGGCAAGAAGTGTATCCTAATCACCTCTCTGTTCCTGGCACTTCACACAGTGCATAGTGGAATAAATCACTGAATAAAGGAGGGAGGAAGTGAGGGACTGATAGATGAATAAAGACAGTGAGGATAACACTGAAGGAGGACATCACCAAGAGCACAGGTGCACACACAGAAGGAAACTACGGCTCCTTTGATTTTCCACATTCTGTCATAGTAGACTGGCAAGTGGCCCAACATCTCCTTGATTTTGTTGCTTTCTGTTTTTGCTCCTGAATCAACCCAGCCTTTTTTTTTCCTCTCCTCTCTCTCTTCTGTGCAGAATAAGACAAGCTTCATCTCAGCCTAGAAGAGAATATCAGCCTAAACCTCGAATGAGCCTGGAGTTTTCAACTGGAGACAGCACGCAGCCCAATGGAGGCCTCTCCCACACGGGCACTCCTAAGCCTGCAGGTAAGGAGCACACATCACTGACCTCACTACCTAGGCTTTGGACACATGGCTAATATTTTTCCAGGATTTCAATCTGCATGAGAAATGTATGGTAACACAAGTCTCATGGAGTGGCTTGCTGGGTAGAAACTGTTAAAGGAATCTTTTTTCATTTTCTTTTCCTCCACCACTTTTCTGCAAAACTTCCTTTGCATGACCCTTTTCTCTTACTCAGCAGTACACACAGACTTCCTAGGAGACATATTTGATTGTGGGCCTCGTTTTGTGGTGGTCAAGTACCACAGGAAGGTGCTAGGCATGTCTTATTTTTTCCCTGCCTTTTCCCTCCTGTGCATCCAACACATGAAAATGAAGCCCCTGGGCAGTGTGCACCCACATATACCCTACATCACCCAGCGACAGCAGCTCCAGGAACGTGTGGAGCTGGATTTCTTGAGTCACAGGAACATATGGTTCAATATATTTGCAGATGGATGTATTTTGAACCTCAGCACCTGCTAGGTTTTTTTTCTACTCCCACCCTCTACCAGTTCGTGGTGGGGTGGTAACTGAGGTTGGTCTTACGAAAGCTAAGTTTTGTTTTCTCCAAGTAATATTGATGCACACCCAGTAACACATTCTCTCAGTTATCACGATCACTCTCCACCCCCTATCCATAGGACAGACAAAGCCTGTGCTTGAAGCATTGCTAACTCCATGACACGGCTTGGTTAAAACATGGGAACTGTCTTTTACTAGATACAGAATTTTCGATATATGCAGCTTTATCCTATTTTCTATGAATCTTCATTGCTTGATGTTCTTTAGGAGAAAACTTTGGATAGATGTTCTTAGGGAGCTGAAAAGGAAAGGAGACAGAAACCCGCAGATGAATCTCAGCTCTGTCCTTGCTTTCACCTCTGCAACTCTGAGCTGAGTTCCCTGTGTCAACAGCAGTGGCTTCTGGCTACCAGGACTATTCATATAAATTATCTGTAACAGTGCTTCTATCCAGAAACCAGTAGTATATTTTGCTTTTCATTTGAATTTGGGGATTTCTCTAAATAAAATATTAATTACCTTGTTTCTCTGCCAAGACAGCTAGTTTGTATGGGAGCTATATGTACTTGGGTCCATATTCATAAGTATATGTGGGCTATATTAAAATATTTGGTCATTTCGTGTATACACACACACACATACAGACATATACACACTGTGTGTGTGTGGTGCCAGGGCATTGTGCATGTGAAGCAAGCACTCTGCCAACTGACCTATATCCCCAGCCCCAGAGAGATATATTTTAAGATATGATTCCAACCCTTATTATTTTACTTAAAGTGAAATACATTATTTTTATCTACCATCATAGCTCTGAGCTTCAACATTTTACCAAGAATGAATTATATTTCTTTTAACATCATCTCATTTAGTAGACATAATCATATGAAGTAAATTCTATTGTTAATTACAATTTGGAAAAAAATGAAACCAAGGGTGACCTTGTGCAAGGTCACACAGAGTAAGAACTTGAACCCAGTGTATTTTATTATTGTGCTTTCATTACATTACAGCAGTTTTCCAGAGGTGAGGTTTTTTTTTTTTTTTTTTTTTTTTGACGAATGATAACTGTTATTCTGAGGATGCAAAGCATTGTACATGGAGTTAATTGTCCTATTTTGAATGTGCAGGGATTTTAAAGTGCTAATATAACAGGATTCTGGCCATGCTGTGTTACTAACCTAGATCTCATTATAAGCTCCCCAAGTCATAGGGTCTCCCATCTCTGGGTATTGTCGAGAAGGTAAACCTTAATGAATGCTGCTGTATGTATCACAAGAATAGATGTGGCCATTTTTTCATATTGAGAATAGAAACAGGAATATCCAACAACTTCCAAAGATTGAAGTAAGCGTCTGAAAACTGTTAGGGTCAAGATGGCCCTAGAGCGATGCTGGAGTCTAGTAGCAAGAGGGAGCATTGGCAGGGAGAGGTATATGGGAAGGAAGAAGGGGAACAAGAAGCCAGTTGGATGTAGCAGGCAGTAGATACTGCAAGTTAAATATCCTTTGTGTTCTTCTCTCCTGTTCCTACTCCCAGGTGTCCCAATGGATCAGCCCTGCTGCCGAGCTCTGTATGACTTTGAACCTGAAAATGAAGGGGAATTGGGTTTTAAAGAGGGTGACATCATCACACTCACCAACCAAATTGATGAGAACTGGTATGAGGGGATGCTTCATGGCCAGTCAGGCTTCTTCCCCATCAATTATGTAGAAATTCTGGTTTCCCTGCCCCATTAGAAAGTTATGCTGGCTGGCTCACCTTTTCTTGACCCAGATAGTTAAGTTTAACTACTGCTTTGATAATGCTGCTTTACAACACATCTTGAGTGCAGGCTGCAGTGGACCAAGTCATCATGCCCCACAAGTATTTTGGGTTGACTTGTGTGCTCCCACAGGAGCCTTGGTGACGGATGGTATCTTCCAAGCCTAGTGGGCATGGCATGTGCTTTTAAACACCATCTGAGACTAGCTGGTAGTCACAGAACTACTGTTTACCCAGTTCTCAGGAGGCTGTGGTTTCTTAGAATATGACTATGAGCCACATCACAAAAAAAAAACATCCTATTGAAGATATTGTCTATCACCTAGGGGCCATTCAGGCCTCAACTTCTTCATTCAAAGAGGAGAAAGTTCTTTCTTTTTCACTTTGTCCCTTCCTAAATATGTGAGGCATGGAATTGTCAAAAAAGCCTCCCTCACCAGCAAATTATCTTCTGGTCTGAATGAATAAGTTTCCTGATGCCAGCAGTAGAAAAGTATTAATGGTGGGCTCAGAGCATTCCTCTGGAAACAGTCACCTTTTTCTCCCCATTGATGCCTATTTCTGAGATACAGCCTGTTTTCTTTACTCCCTGTTATTAAATCCAGTGGGCCAGGGGAGAGAGATACTCATTTATTTTGAAGTGAGACAGCAATCGGCATATTGTAGAAAGGGCTGAAAAGATGAAGTTCTCTATTATGAGGAATTGGGAAAAGGTCTGGTTTTCAAGCTCAAATTTCTTGCTGTACAGAAGCCATGTACATAGTTAGACCATATCTGGAGGGTACAGGGAAGGGGGAACAGTTATCTTCCCTTCAGTTTTATTCATGAAATATATGTTTCATCACATAAATTCATTAGGCACAGAGATACAAGGAGAAAAATACTAGTAACCATTTCCCACAACTTCATAGACCAAGAAACAGTAAATGTCTTTCCTTTCCACTTTTACCTTGTGTTCCTTGAACATCATTTGTGTGAATTTGCCCTCAATGAGGACCAAATAAAATGATTTTTGTGCTTAGCGGTTTAAGGTTTGTGACTGCATATGCAAAACCTCTCCCAATTCAGTCATCACATCTACATCTGTCCCTTCTATCCCATCTCCATCTGGTGTGTACAGTGCTGTGTGTAAACTTACCAGTGTTGTTTTTTTTCCCCCTATATCAGTCATGAAAGTCCTGTTAGGTATCCAGAGTTCTATTTATCTAGCTGTACAGACTATTTCAGAGATTTAATGTGTTGCTTCCGATGTGCCACCTGCAGTAGTGGATCATGTGGAGTGAAAGGCAAATCTTACTTACTGCTTAACGTATAAACTCTCACCCGGGAAGCATTGCTGTTTCCAATAAATATTGCTGAAAACAAACACAGAGGCTCTGCTTTTTCATTTTGTGTCCATTTTGAGGGTCTGACGGTGGGTAGAAGAGGACTCACTTCAGTCTCCTTTATCTCCTGTTGCACCCAGACCTGACTCCAGCCACCTTTCTATCTCACTGTAAGTAGGAAGGTTCCGGCAGCAAGAAGCCAGCTGGACATTGGTAACTTCCATTAACTCCAGGAAGGAGAAGAACTTGAGAGATGAGACAAGTGAAGAGGGGAGGTCTCAAGATCCCATAAGATGCACCAGTGGCAACAGCAAGATAATAATACAACAAAGGGCAAATGAAATATATCACATCAACCAGTCTTTTTATTTCCTCTCATACATGAAGAGAAACAAATATATATTGAAAAACAATTGGGTCAAAGTCCAGCATTATAAAATAAATTAAATTAAATTAAATTAAATTAAATTAAATTTAAAAATCCAGCATTCTTTTTCTCTTGTTGTGTTGTGTGTAGCAGCACTGGGCAGGTGGCAACAGGGGAAGTTGCACACAGAATAGGTATTTCCAAAGCTTCCAAGAAAATAAACATGCTCTTTGTATATTAGGCACCCTTTAAATTATTTTATGCTCAGACTAGTAATCCAGATTTTTGAAACTAATATGAAGAGTTTTAAAAACTTACATATGTGAACTAACCTAACAAAAACAATGTTTTCGGAAGCTACATGAGTTCTAGATTATTAAAGATTAATTCAGTTTTAAAAAACTACTAATGACATTGTTGTGAATGTAGAAATCCAGAAGGATCTCAAGATAAAATGTTAATAAATGATTTTTATAGGATTACTCTGTATAAGATGAAAATTTCAATTAAAAAATTTACAGAAGCATCAAAAGGTCAAACCTATAGATAGAAATCTAGCAAGATCTCTGCATATGAAATTATGGAATATGTTTTAGGAAAAATAGTGAAGAGGTATTCTGTGTTTCTGGATTGGAAAAGTCGGTTCAGTAAAGGTAAGATATTTCTCCAAATTTACCTGTTGAAATATTCAATGTGGTCTCTACCAAAATCTAAGAATGTTTGTTTCTTTGTATTCAGCTTCAAGCCTTATAAAATTTACATGTAAAAGCAAAGGGATATTTTTTCTTGAAGGACAAACTTGGAGGACTTACCCTATATAAATCTAAAACATCATAAAGTTTTAGTAATTAAGGTAGTATACTGTTAATGTAACAGTAGAAGCATAGTCTATACAGAATAGTGAATCCAGAAAGAGACATTCAATCATATTTGAACCAATAAAGCATTCCATTATCTTTAATGTGATATAGTCATATCAGCTGTATCTGTCTAATGTTATTTTTGTGACCTAAAGGATAACGAACATCAAAACCTGACGAAATAGAGTAATATCATTATGAGTCAATATGAATTGAAATAAAAGTGCCCTGACCATAGATTCCAGGATTCAAAAAACCTTTTTTTTCAGGGAGTCTTCTGGAGATTATTACTAATACACTTAGCAGATTCATAACTGTTTGAATTTCTTATTTTTATTTAACTATGTAGTAAATAGTTTGTAATGAAATCATAAATATAGAAAAGAATAGACAACTCTGTGGACTATCAGTGGAAGTTAAACTTCTCGAAAATTCTTGCCCTTCAAAGTAATCACAGAACAAACTTTCAGAAATGGAAGTGGAACTGAATTAAACTGAATCTAAAATGGTAAACAAGTTCAGTGGGACGATTGTTTCTCTATTTTTCAAATAGGTTTAATAGGTCTTAAAGAGAAAACTCTGGAAACATAGTCCTCCCTCCCACACTCAATTTATCTTCTTTGTAAATAAGTACACAATAAGAATATGACCAGAAATGGAAACTTCTGTGGGACTATGTATATGTGGTATATAACCTGGACCATCACTGCATATATTGCTTAGGAAATCGGTGTTTTCTCAGGCTGTTACTTCCAGGATAGCATCTAACATACTGGATGAAACCATGTGGACACATTTTAAAACCCATTGTTTCACCAGCCAGGTTAACAACTGCTTAACATGCCCACTGCCCTTCATCTTCTGTGGATGGAGTGGAAGGACAGACTTTAAGATGAAGAAAGAGGCGTGACACCTGCGCTAAGAACTCTGGGTGGTGGCTGGGAGAGAAGACATGCAATACAACAAGGCCAATACCAGCTTTTTCTGGGCGCCACTGTTGAGACCTGTTCTGACTCCAGGTTAAAGGAGCTGTCAAATTGACCAGCAAAGCTGTTTTTAAGGGCTCATTGAGTGCTAGCTACTTAAAGTTCAGGCCCTTGAATGTCACTCAGTGCAAATGAGTAGATGATGGTGGCCTTTCACTTAGAGAAGGCTACAATGCTTGACAAGTGAAATTGTCCACATTAAAAGCAAAAGCAAAGAGCTTCTCAAAACCATTTGCTTAGAACAGAAGGTGGATTCGCTGGAGTTTGGAAAACGTGAGAATCTATTTTTAAAAAGCTCTACCAGTGATTCTAATGTATATTTCTTATCCAAGCATCTGCCTTCATCAGAACTCAGGTAGATAAGAGATTAGGAAGGGACCTAGAGTACCTCAACCTTCCTAAAAGTCGCACCTGGGGTTAATTGTACAAACTGAATTTCAAGGTTTTTGTTCCAGATGCTCTGAATCAGAGTTGCCCACAGAGGGGCCTAGGAAATTATATTTACCATCAGAAAGGTTTAGGAAAAATCTGCAGTGCTGATGTGAATCAGTATTCTAAATAAGCAGAATCATGGGTCTTGTTAAAGCAGATGTCTGAGCCCCACCTCCAGAAACCAGTCCTAAGTCTGGAGCCAGAACCTGAGAATTCACATTTCTACCAAGCTCCATAGTGTTATTGCCCATCTCTGGACAACACTTGGAGTATCACTGTTCTACTAGATCAGCTTCTTGTTTCCTGGTTTTTAATCCCTGCCTGTGGTGTTGAACATGATAAGGAAACATTGACACACTATTCACTATTATTATTTTCCCCAAATAATTGTTCATTGTGCTCTCACACACAATAGAATTTTCTATGTAGAATGACGAGTGGGGAAAATCCAGGCATATTCTGCAGACCTGAGAGGTGGCACTTCAGGCATGCTTTGGTGGCTGCTTCAACATGCTCTGGAGAGTCCCAGTCTACTTCCCAAATGACTCAGATTCCCACAAGTTTGGGAAGTACTCCTCTAGATACAAATGTTCTAAATAAGCAGGACACTGCTCACTGACTTTTTCTTGTTAATTTTTTGCTTTAAGGTATTCATGTTTATTGATTCAATAATATTTGATATATGCTTTTCTACCCTTACTCAAGAGTGATTTTGCAAATTCAGGAACTCCAGTGATTTTTCTTTTATTTTTTTTTTTTAAATTGAGGACAAAAGGCATCCTGATCTGAGTCTGTGCTGATTTGGAGTCTCTATCTTCTCTCTTCCCTGCCATTCCTTGATGCCTCACTGCTAACTTCCTGTATCCTGAGGGGTCAGGAGAAAGGGTTGTCTATGGTAGTCTCAAAAGCCCCACATGGGGCCACTGCCAGAGTTCTTGCTTTTCTTGTTTAGATCAGTGGGTCACATGCTTCAGTGCATATCAGAATCACGAAGGACACATGTTAAAATGCAGATTCTTGGGTCCTGAGCACACCAGGAGTAAGGCCAGGGTTCTCATGTTTTACAGCTCCTGTCCCACCCTATGGTTTGTTTGCAGGTCCTGACAAAGCCACACTCTGAGAAACCCTGGTTCATTCTTGGGAATATTGATTTGTGAGTATGTTGGAGGAGGATCAATTAATAGACATGGGCTGGCAATTGAGGAGAAAGAAGGAACCAGCTTCCTCTCACCTTGTAGTGCAAGTGATTTCCATGACAAGACAGTGAAAAGCACTGCAGAATGCACAAGTCAGCTCCGGATGCTGACAGCAACATAGCCTCTTCTCTTGGTTTTTCTGTTTAAGAACATCAAGGACTGTCAAGGTGGCACAGGCCTATAATCCCAGCGGCTTGGGAGGCTGAGGCAGGAGGATCGTGAATTCAAAGCCAGCCTCAGCAAAGGCAAGGCACTAAGTAACTCAGTGAGACCCTGCCAATAAAATTAAAATAGGGCTGGGGATGTGGCTCAGTTCATATTAGGGATATCCCTAATACCGCCCCCACCCCCCAAAAAATCAAGGATTTGAAATTGTTGCGTAGGAAATAGCAATTGGGCGGAGGAAGATAGTTCATGAGTCTGCGGAAACCTGGATTGACTGACATAATGTATCCAAACACCAACATTTTAGTGTCATCTGATGATTATATATTTTATATCCTCCCCGCCTTTCTCTTATTTTTCCTGTAAGTAGTTTCATGGAGCCTAGATTGCTCTCTGCTGGCAAAAAAAAAAAAAAAAAAAGTAAAAACTGACAAATTCCCCTGGTGGTTTTAAAATCCTCAAATGTAGGCAGTACTTAAGATCTCCCTTTTCCCTGTCATATGCTGCTGAAGCCCTTGATCCTTTAACAAGCCAATTTTATCAGGTCTGCCAATAAATCTTTCCCAGTTCAGCCTTGTATTCCTAACTCCCATCCCCAGTTCACTCTCCAGAAATCCACTCCCACATGTATAACTCGTACCTATTGGTGTGCATTAGTCTCTTCTTTCTTCATGGTGTGGATTATTTCTTGCAGGGAAGACACTGCATCTCTCTGCTGTGGGTGACTAATCTGTGACAATATTGGCCCAGAGGCAGAGAGAGGCAGCAAGGGCTGAGATTTTAAAACAGCAGCCTGAGGGTGGAGGAGGATGGAACCTGAGGGGCTTCAAGCAAGGGGAGGGCTGGTCTTCCCTAGAGAAGTAGAGGGAGAATTTGTCAGGTGGGATAATTCAGAAAAACCCAAGTTCAAGATTCTGGGCCTCATGCACTTAGGCAGTTCCATTGCTGTTTTCTGGGTTCCACGTTCCCTGACTTCAATGTAAGATACTATTAAAATTGCATATTCCATTTTCTTTACAGTTTTATCTCAACAGATTCTGATTTAGATTTCTATTAGAGTCTGCTTTGCTGCAGAAGGTAGAGACCTCCCAAAGGCTTCCTTAGAGATTCTCTGGCTTTTATAGCTCATGGTTGGCTGACCTGTAGCCATCTTTTTTTTTTCAGGATATTCAAAGCAATTACCAAAATAGTGCTACAGTCTTTATAATTACAGTTGCCCTATACCCTTCAAGTCCCATGTGTAACTTCACCTTCCCTCTGTACCTAATCCTAACCCCCAAAGGAAAATGTTGATAATTGTGATTATTTGTCCATCAATGACCACTACAAATGGTGTCCTTAATGCCACCTGATTGGTGGGTAATCATCTCCAAAATTCCATTCTGAGTACATGCATTCTGGGACCATTTCTGGTACTGCCTTTCTCAGGTTGGTCCCCCAAGCTGTTCTAGAGGTGTCATGTTTTGGCAACTAGTACTAGATCCCACTGGAAAATGCTGAGGAGGAATATTTGCTTGGGGAGTGAAATGGGAAACAATTGTCTTTTGGCTCCTATCCCTGACACTTCTGGGTATCTCATGGCTGAATACAAGAGTAGGTTTCCAAGAATCAAGTAGGCAGCCCTAATATAGAGCAAGGCACTAGCTGAATCTGTACAAATCAGTGAAACTTGCATGCAAGTGTATGCTGCAGCTTGGCAGGAGTAAGAAGTAGGGCCAAGAGGATTTTGAAGTGATGCACAATATATACCCTACCTCCTACCGCAGGCAGCTCATCCTCAATCCAATTCTACCCTTCTCCACAGATTTTGCAACTCTTGTTATATCAAGGATATTTATCTGTCACATCAAGGGAAGCTGCTTACCTAGAGGAAGTATATTCTTGCTGGCACCTTGTGAGCCCCTGAGACAGCTCACTAAGCATTACCCCTGCAGAACTTCTTCCTATGACATTTTTGCACCTGCTTGGCTACTGTGGACCATCCCTAGATGCCTTTTGAGCCTGAGGATTATATCTCTTTTCTAGCTGTGCTCAAAATGGCATTGCCCCCACCAATTTTATTTCCATTCATCTTGTTGTCCTGGAAGAGGACTAGAAAATTTCTGTTTCACTGCTGTCTTTATACCAGAATTCCTATTCTAATTCTTTAAATCACAAGGAGATGGAAATGTCAGGTCCATGAGTGGGGGATGAATCCTAAGCCTCACTCTCATCTGGGTTACTCTCTATCCAGGGCCAGATGCTGTCCCATAGCTAAGTTTGCTGATTTTAACCCCCTGCTGAAGAGAGGATGTTTCAGTCATCTTCATAGTCCTGACCCAAGCTGGCATGATTCTCTTGGTGGGCTGTGGATAGAAAAGGCTTCTGTCTGCACACACAGCTGAACTTCTGCATTGGCCACTGGTAAGTATTCTCTGGGAGAGAGATACCTGTCTGGACACATTATTTTTCTTCAAGGTAGAAATCATAAGCCTGGGGTGGCATCTAATTTCAACTCTCTTTCTTCATTTGTGGCAGATATTTTCTTGTCCTAAGAAAGTCGCAAATGCCCCTGTATCTTGCCTAAAAATATATAGGGCATAGTTCATTTGCTTCACAGAGGTGGCAGGGTAGGGGATTTTCTTGAGCATTTCCATAGATGCTTGACATATACTGTCTCGTGTAATTTATGCAACAAACCCAAGAGAAAGGTGTCAATTTTACATATGAAGAAACCGTGGCTGAGCATTATAGCACCAATTTTTTCTGACTCCAAAGTTCAGGCTTTTCTTGTACAACAGCAGTTATCTAGTAACTCATATTTTGTAGATGAGGAACACAAGTCCTCAAATTCAAAACACAGAACCTCTCACTCCTATTCAAGAGCTCTGTTATACTGAGTAAATGAGACTCTCTGAGCCCCAGATTCCTTCATCGTAAAAGAAGGGATATAATAGCACCTTCCTAATGGTTATGGTCATTTGTTGAGGATTCAGTGATTTCATACATGTGAAGTATTTAAAATACTGGAATACACAGTATAGGCATGCCATGTGGTTTAGTGAAACAAAGCCCAAACAAGGCTCACAGATTCTGGGGCTAGAATCAGTTCTTCTAATCTCCACTCTAAAGTCCTCCTTTATGATATATATCTAAAATGGTAATTTAATCTATGGGAAAATGATTTTCACTTTCCAAAATACTCTTTTCAGCCAACATGATATTAAACAGTGACAATTCATGGTTTTGATTATTTGTAGACTGCAACCAGTATAGACTTATTAAAATTCATTCCCTTGGGCTGGGGCTGGGGCTCAGCAGTAGAACACTTGCCTTGCATGTGCGAGACCCTGGGTTCGATCCTTAGCACCACATAAAAATAAATAAGTGAAATAAAGATATTGTGTCCAATTACAACTAAAAATAAATATTAAAAAAATTAATTCCCTTATTCTTTAGGCAAGGGAAGCAGGAACTCATAAGATTCGAGCCAATCAGACTTTAAAGATGGGAGGTATCAAACTGGAGAGACCAAATAAATGGATGTTGATCAATCAGGAAAAGTCATGCCTTGTGAATCTTTGGGCTGAATATAGCTCATACCTCTCCTATTCATTACAACAGTGAAGATCTTGATTGCAAGTGACAATTACCAACATACACTAAAACAAAACTGAACAAAAAAGGAATGAGTTGGTAAATGCAATCGGTAGACTTTAGGGTAGAATTCACTTTTGGACAAGACTAGAAGTAGCTGGGTGTGGTGGGTACACACCTATAATCCCAGCTCCTAGTGAGGCTGAGGCAAGAGGATTGCAAGTTTAAGGCTAGACTAGGCAAATTAGCAAGATTTTTGTATCAAAATAAAAAATCAGGACTGGAAATGTAGCTCTGTGGTAGAGCGCTCCTGGGTTCAAAGCCCAGTGTCACAAACAAACAAACAAAAGCAATTCTAGGAACTAAGAAATGCCATTGGCGCTTATTGTTCTCTTAAAAAAAAAATTGCCAGGGGGCTACGGGGATTGAACCCAGGGGTGCTTAAACACTGAATCATATCTCCAGCCCTTTTTAATATTTTATTTAGAGACAGGGTCTCACTGAGTTGCTTAGGGCCTCGATAAATTGCTGAGGCTCGTTTTGAACTGGAAATCCTCCTGCCTTAGCCTCCCAAGCTGCTGGGATTTCAGATGTGTGCTGCTGCACCTGGAATTTAATTTTTAGGATTTTTTTTTTAATTTCTCATCTGTGCATGTTTCCACTCTTTTTTAATGTGTTGGCTTAATTCTCATCTGCTGTAGACATCTTTTGCATGTCACGAGAAAGATAATTGCTGACAGGTACAAATCTTCATCCTTATAGGAAGAGAGTCCCTTTTTCTTCCAAATAGAAACATCTCATGGGAGAACTCTGATTGGCCCCACTTGGGTCTGTGTTCATCATTGGGCCAGTTTTCTGGTTCAATCTCTCTTGTTAGGTGGATGTGGCCCTATGGTAGTCCCGTAATTGTCATTGCTCTCCCTTGTGGAATAGGAGGTTTATGGTTTGGGGATGGAGAAGCAGCAGCTCCCAAAGTGAAAGCAAGAAGCCATACAAGCAAAAATCAACTAGTGTCCACCCTGCCACCTCAATCTCAAACATTCTCAATTATTCCCTTCCTCTTTCCCCTCCAGTCTAGGTCCCAACCAATTTCTGGCTCTTGGTTTTTTTGCCATTTGTAATTTCATTTACTTTTAAGTTTAATATTTACATTTGATGCCCTGATGCTTGTCTCCTGGCTGTACCTGTGGGATTATGGTTCAGATGTGCTCCATTACTCTCCCTGCACTGGCCAACCATTACAGACCCAGCTTCTAGCACTAGTTTTACCTTCCCAGCCCCTTGAGCTTCCCAGAACCAGACCTCTTGGTGATATCCGAGTTGCAGCATCTTAGGGCTCATGTGGCTGATAGTAAGCAGTTTATACAGAGCACTAAAGGGAATGGGGGAGGGTTGGTATCTCAATGTTAGGGAAGGATGAGAAATATTAGGGTAGGAGATAGGACTGGAGACTATCAATGTATCGGAGTGGAGCATTGCTTCAGTTCAGATCCTGGGAAAAAGGGAACTCTGAGGGATTATTCCAGGGTCAATGAAAAACATGGATGTCCTACTTTCTTTTATTTGTGGGAGGGTTGATAGTCTCTTAAGACTCAATCTGTTCTCACTCCATATAGTTTTCTTGCCATTTGATAAAGGCATGAAATCATTCACTGCAGAGCACCCCACAGTTTTTAGTTTTCTTTTGCATCCCCGTGGTGGTGGTATGCATGTTCCTGACATCCTCTTTGTTTCTAGTAATTAGGAAGTTAGATCTAGAGAAGGACCTTGAGTTTTTTGCAAGACAGGACAGGCCCTTAGTGAATTCTTTCATTGAGTGACATTTAATCTTTGATAATTTATTTTTCTGTGATTTTGGCAGTCTCTTTGGACACATTACTTCATCAGGAATTGCAAAGTAATATCCTAACTTATTTATTTTTCATTTATTTACTAGAATACTTCTATAAAAAGAAACTTTCTTTTATCTACTACTTGTTTCTCAGTGGTACAGACTATATCAAAAAGTAGCATAAAATCTGGAATTTTTTCCTTCTGTTTTCCTGTTTTGAAAACAGAGTTCATTCACTAGCATCTCTAACAGTGACCAGTAAGTACCATTGTGAACTCATGGATCTAGCATATTTGATATGCTTCAGTTATTCTTACTGATACTCAAATTGCTACTGTTTGGGCCAATGTGAAGTGTGACTCCATTTGAGTTGAATTCTGAGGTTTTTCCATACAACCCTAGGTTTCCCACCTATATCTTTTTTGCTTTCTGGTGAGGTGAAAGGTGACATATCTGGTAGATTTATTGCCCTGGAACTACAATTGAATATTTATTCAAGGAATCCTGTTTCCTTTGAGCAGGAGATAGAGTCTTAAGACCTCAGACTAGGTGCCAGAGGGTCATTTTGTTTTCTGCATTAATGAGAATGCCATATTATTCAATTATAATTTATATAAGCAATATATAAGCTCTGACTGTTGCCAATTCCATGACAAGGCTTTATAGATTTTAGAAAATTTTCAAGTTATGTTTGACAGTATGTTTATGTTTAAATGGTTTTGTGCAATCCGCACCTCCTCCCCCATTATCCTTGGGGGCTTCTCAAAGATATCAGCTGTTATCCTCCCAAGGAGCTGAACTTGAGGCCTGATAAGAGGCCTGTGGGACTGCTGACCACGTGAGATATGCTTAATGAACAGAGAAATCAAGCTTTGCTTTCAAATATAAGTCTAAAATTGAAGTCACTAGGCCAGATGCTTTGAATTTCAGGCACTGATTTGTGTGAGCAAGCTGCTTCTCACATGGGCAGTCCTGTGTAATAGGCCTCAGGAGGACTGGCGGCAAGGATTTATTTATTTAACGATGGTTCAACATTCATTCAAGCAATGTGGGATGCCAGCTGGTGAGGAAATGCTCGCAGAGGCTGGAAAGGCCAGATCATCCGATCCGAGTGTTGTTTGTATAGCTGAGCTGTGCAAAAAGCTAAATTTTAACCTCATTGTGCTTAATCTGATTTCAGATAGTCATTAATCATAAGGTTCAGCTTTTCTGATGGCCTGATGCAATTATTTCCACCTTGGGGGCATTCCTACAGGAAAGCGGGAATGCACCTTTCCATCTACCAAGCTCCCCTTTCCCTGCATATTGCTGGAGACTGTTGTGTAAAAAGCAAGACTCCTCTTTGTACATCAGTTACCACCAATACCTCCCCTTTTCTCTTAAAAATATTGCGTTTTATGATGCAGCTTAACTAATGGGTTCTGGAATCTTTATTCAGAGGAGTTCTAGGCTTTATAGGCAGCACTACTTTGGTCCTTATCCAAATATCTAAAGAGGATTGTTGCCTTTACTTTTCAAAATAAAGTTGCTTTCTTCTTCTGAACTGAAAATGTGTAGTTCAGTCTTCAGAAGGAACATCTGATTCACAGAGCTAGCTGATTTTTAGGTAAGAATGACAAATTACCTTTTTAGGTTTGGGACTATCAGACTAAGGGTAGGGAGTGATTAAATCCTAATCTGTTAGTGAGACCCTGAGATATTATGACATTGTATCATTTGCCAGCCAATATTAAAGCAATACAACTCCTAAGCTGTACCCTTGCCATGTTTTGAAGTCTCTCTAGATCATGACATGAATATTCCTATGATACTTGTATTAGGGAGGCTGGCTGCATGCTTCCCCCCCCCCCTCTGGAGAATCACACAACTTTCACTTTCATCTCATCTACTCCTTTCATTTTCTCCCCCTTTATGAGGAGAGGCAGCTTATTTAGGTAAAAACAACAACAACAGCAACAACAAAAACCAACACAATGAAGGTACCATATGTAGGAGCGGAATGATTTTCTGAGTACTAGGAGGAGACTGGAGGTGGACAAGACATGGGAATTCCAATCATTAATGGAACCCTCTGGTGGTTCCCTGGGGAATGTGGAGTTGTCTATGTGATAAATCTAATAATGCTGACTTCCCAGTTCTATGGGCTATCAGTATCACCCAAAGAAGATCAGGTCCTGCAGGCTCGAAGAATTGGCATCTTTGTGATAACCACTGTGGTCAGCAATAGGAATGTCCATCCAGATGTTTTGATGCTGTGCTGGGACCCTTGCACGATCCTAGGGAAATGGGTATAGATTGACTGAACTTTCCTTTAGAGAGTTGGATTTAAGTTTCTTTAGAGGGAACTGCAATCTGAAATTGTTCGCAAGGCTCATGCCTCCAACTCCCCCCTGAATCTTCAGGGACCTCACTCCATCAGTTGCCACCTGTATTCCTCTCAAACCTGCTCCACCCCTTCCAGTGCTTCTTTCTCCTCAATATATAAACACATTCAATCTTCCCAATCTTGAATAGATGCCTTTTCCTGGACCCCATGCACTCCCTGTCTTCAATCTTCCTCCTTCCTTTCATAGAAATCTTCTTAAAAGAAAAACTAGAATGGCAATTATCAAGAATACAAACAACAATAAGTGTTGGCAATGATGTGGGGAAAAAGGTACACTCATACATTGCTGATGGCACTGCAAATTGGTGCAACCACTGTGAAAACAGTATGGAGATTCCTTAAAAAACTTGGAATGGAACCTCCATTTGACCCAGCTATTCTACTCCTTAGTCTATACCCAAAGGACTTAAAATAGCAAACTATAGTGACATAGACACATCAATGTTTATAGCTGCTCAATTCACAATAGCTAAACTGTGGAAGCAACCTAGATGCCCTTCAATAGATGAATGAATAAGAAAACTGTGGTATATATACACAATGGAATATTACTCAGCATTAAATGAGAATAAAATTATGGCATTTGCAGATAAATGGATGGAGTTAGAGAATATCATGCTAAACAAAGTAAACCAATCCCCCAAAAACAATGCTGAATGTTCTCCCTGATAAGTGGATGCTAATACATAATGTGGAGTGGGAAGAATGGAGGAACTTTGGGCAAATGGGAGAGAGGGGAGGAAGGGGACACAAGAGTAGGAAAGATGGTGGAATGAGACAGACATCATTACCCTGGGTACATGTATGACTGCACATATGGTGCAGTTCTATGTAATATACTACCAGATAAATGAAAACCTGTGCTCCATTTGTGTAAAATGAACAGAAATGCTGCATGTATAACTAATTAGAACACAAAAAATAAAAAATAATAAACTTAGGTCAGATTCACTTCATCTTTTTTGCTTAACTCACTCTGACTTCTGCACTTAGCACTCCACAGAACCACTCTGGTGAAGGTCACCATGGTGTCCTTTTCTGACCCTATTTCATTTACATCCTCTGAAGTAGATGGTTTCCTTGTGGAAACTGTATTTACCATTGGAGGCATTTTTCTCTCTTTGCTTCCTCCCTTTGTGGTTTCATAGTCTGTATGAGACTTTCCTTCTGTCTGAGAATGTTGGTCACCATGAAGTCTCCTTTCCAACTCAGTCCTCTTGTCTCCCTCTCTATACATATGCTCTAAAAAGACTGAACTTTTTTCAGGGATCCATTTACCATGTACATGTTGATAATGTTGAAACTCTTTACCTCAAGTCCAGATTTTCTGAGCTCTAGATATAAGATTAAGCTGCCCACTGGACATTTCTTCTGGGTTCTTCAAACTCAGTATGTCCCAAACAGAATTAATCATTTCTATCCCATCCTTGATCTGGTTCTTCTTCAAAAATCTAAATCACCAGGATATGACTCATCCACCTATGTAATTACCTAACCTCTTAATTCTTTCATTTATCTTACCTACTAGTTCTCCCACCAATGACCACATCTTGTCCATTTTACCTCTAAAATTGTGTGTATGTGTACATCAGTTCAAAAGGCCCTAATTTTTGCCTTCTTCTCTCCATCTCCATGTACACCATCATAAGCATCCTAGTTGGTCTTCTTGCCTTTTGTCCCATTTTGTTTAATAAATTTTTCTGGGTCTGGGGATGTGGCTCAAGCAGTAGTGCGCTTGCCTGGCATGCATGCAGCCTGGGTTCGATCCTCAGCACCACGTACCAACAAAGATGTTGTGTCTGCCAAGAACTAGAAAATAAATGTTAAAAATTCTCTCTCTCTCTCTCTCTCTCTCTCTCTCTCTCTCTCTCTCTCTCTCTCTCTCTCTTTAAAAAAATAAATAAATTTTCTGCTTGTTTTAACCTGGACTCTCTGAAATACAAATTTCATTATATTACAACCTTTTAAAATCAATCGTTGGTTCCTCATGTTATGGAATGTGAGCATGGCAATGGATATGTCTTGGCTACAAATAATAGAATATCTGATCAAGAGGCTACTTTATTTTTCCCCTTCATAATAAAATATCCAGAGATAGGTGGTATCAGGGTGATTCAGTATCTCCATGAGGCCACCAAATATTGCCATCTCCAGAGTGTTGGTAATGTCTCCATTCATGGTCACCAGATGGCAGCAATAGCAACACCTTCATGTAACAGCAATAGCTTCCTGTGACATCAACAAGTAGATTGAAAGTGGAGGGTGCCCCTCATGGGTGTCTCCTGTTTTGATATGGAAGAAATTATATCTCATCCATCCCTCCAGCAATGTCCCCTGATATCTCATTGAGCAGAATTGGGTCAGATGTATATCTTTAATCATAAAAGCAACTAGGAAAATTATTATCTCAGATGCCAAGAAGAAGCAAATCAGCAAGGAAAGATGGGTGGGAGAATGACTGGTAGATAGGCAGCCAAAAGTAATTATCCTAACTTTCTACTCCTGGAGTCCCTAACCACATTTCTTTCACCTCCATGCCTCCGCATCTGTGGTTTCATCACTGGAATGTAAATCCCCGTGTGTACAACACTCTCTGCACCTTGCCACCTCCTAGTTTCTTTTGAAACCTCAGCTCAGGCATCATCTCACACTTCTTACACCTCTACCTGCTGGATTAAATGTCTATCTCATTCTAATTCCAAATTTCTGTTCCTTGTAGTAATCTTTAACCTGCTTGATAATACAGACTGAATATCTTCCTCTATTATAGCTATAGCTCATTTTCTTTGAAGGCACTGAAATGTTTTCTAATAATCCCATGAATGGATCTGAATATACAAACAGTGGCTTCCTCTTTGTGGTTGCCCACATCTTTGTTAGCTACCAATGGCCAGTAGAGGGCACTATGGCTTTGGCTAGAGTGCCTTTCAGCCCTCCCTGATTCCTGCAGCAGAAAGCTTGCTTTGTTTTTATTTTCCCTCAAAGAAGTGGCCGTTTCTGAGTTACTCAATAAAAAGATTGAAATCATGCATTGTTTATTTAAAGTTATATCTTGCTTGGGTAATGCATCCCTGGACTCCATTGAGGTCATTTAGAGTTATGGCATACCTCCATTGACTTTTCTGAGGTTTATTGCTAATATGATGCACATTTTAAATTCCCCTTCGTAGGAAGAATGTGTGCAGCTGTTGAGTTCCTGAGAAGTTATCTGAAGAGCTGAAGTGGCCTGAAGAGCATAGTCTGGTGTCATCTGCTTTAAAGCCTATTCTATGCCTTCACCTCATGGAAAATCACTTAGACCAGGTTGGCCAAGGATGTTGTGCAGGTAAAGGTAAGTGTTATTTCAGAACTGAAGAGCAGTGGTTGTGGGGTTAGGAAATAAATATAGTATATTGTTCATCCAGTTGTTCATGCCTTTAATACATGTTTGAGAACCTATTGTGTACCTGGCATTATTCTAGGAATAGGGACAAAACAGTTAAATGAAACAGAATGAACCCCTGACTTCATGAAATTTACTTTCCAGGGAGGGAGACCAACAAATAAACATGTATAATACAGTATAAGGAAAAAATCCTATGGGGGACAGAAAGGGGCATAGTAAAGGGCTGGAGGAAGGTGTATTAGAAGTAGGTGCCATAGAGGGCATAATAACACTCTGGACAGTTAAGAAGTTGCAGAAAATCCTAAAATCAGAAGGGTGCCTGGCATGTTTCTGTGGCCAGGAGCCAACAGGAGTTGCAGCAAGGGAGTAAGGGTGGGGGTAGATGAGGTCTGAGAGGTAGCAAGGGTGGATAAGGGAGGACCTGGTAGGTTTGGTAAGGAATGAAATTTTTACCTCAAAGTCAGTGGAGTGAGTTGATCTGTTTTACTCTTCAGAAAGAAAATCCCGACTGACCGTGGGAAGGGTGATCTGCAGCTGAAGCAAGCAAGGAGGCTAGCCAAGAGGTTATTGCAGAGAGCAAGGAACAGTCAAGAGGTGCTAGAGGCAGGATAGTGGTGGCAGTAGTGAGGTGACCCACAGTGGTCAAATTAGGCTGTACTTGAAAGATTTTAATGATGGAATTGGTTTGGAGTTTTGATGGATGGTTTTATGAAGGGTATTACAAAATGGCCAAAGCCAGAGGACTCATTATTTTTCTTTCATTTTTGAAGGTGTTATTTAAACAAAGTCTAAACGAATCATCTATTTTAAGTTCTTTTGTACCCTAATGCCAAACCTAGAACCAAACAACTATGGTTAACAACAAGGATCTCTGATTTCAAATAACAGGGGTCTTCCTACATCATTCTTCCTATAACGTCCAGCAGTCCATTAGTCAGGCTTGGATGATGTGTAAGATTGGACTATTTTCTCTTGGTGTCCTCTGCTCCTGCCCTCCACCCCTTTCTGCTGTCTCATGTGGAATGGCAGCATTTCATTTCATTAGCTGCAGCAAGAACCTTTATAATGTTTATTCTTAGAGCCGCCCCCCTCCCAAATCATTTCCTATCCTGAGAAAGTAATGAAACCTCAGCATGACGGTTGTCATTACTTCCCAATAGGTTGGCAAAAACACCTTGGTTATACAGTCTCTGGGGTCCTATGCCTGTAATTCCAGCAGCTGCCACCAAGTGGTGCCTGCAAAATTTAACAGGTTACCTCCCTAGGCTCTGGGGAAAGGAGTGAGGAAGAACAGATTGTAAAAATCCAGTTGTTCCTTTCATTAAAAAAGATTTGCAGTTAATAGAAATGAATCTCATTAAAAACTGTACCCAATAACTTGGAAAGACCGTTTTAACAGTAATTCATAACAAGAAAAGCCTGCCTTTTCACTCTTTCCTAAGTCAACTTCTCTGCTATTCAGTGCCTATTTTGGTCTCCTCATTTTATCTCCTCTTGTTTTACAAGAACCTCCTGATTGTAGTTTCCAGAATTATAGATTTGAACACATCAACTCCTCCCCCCCCCAAAAAATGTTTGCCCCTGTTGTCTATAAAGTCTGACCTTCAAATGTCCTTCATAATCTGGACCCAACTTGCCTTGATATTTGCATCTGTTCACACCCATCTTTTCAACCCTGCATTTTCTTGACATAGGACACATTCACATTCCTTCAGTCAGGGGGTCAACTCAGGTCTTTGCTTTCCTTATGCTCTTCCTCCTGCCTGGAATGCTCTTTCCTCTTCCTCACTGGAATAGCTCACTGATTTTCCAATGCTCATCTTAGAGCACCCTGCGGGAAGCCATCTGTGAATTACTTGAGGATCTTCTCTCTGCATGGAAGGCAGGGAGATTTAGGCTTGGCCTTGGTATCTATCCATGGCTCTCCTAGGGCAATAGATTACCCAATGCATGTGACCTTTATCTCTGCTCTGCTAGGAAGATCCCTCATAATAGTTCCAGAGATGGGTGTAACTCACTGGGAACTGGAAAGCCCAAGTTTAACCTTTTTTGGTGAAGAACATTCTATGGAAGGCCTTTGATGTTTCCAATATAAATAAAGCAGGCACGGGCTCCATTTTGGCCAGAGTCTAGGAATTCCATCCATCAGAACAGCTTGCCTGTCCTGCCCCTGTTTTTGAAACTGCTTTCTGTGCCCTGTGGTCTTTTTGTTATTCTACTTTTCCTAGCTTTTATTTCTCAACCAGCCCATTCCACTGAGGGGAACCCCATTTCCACTGCCTTCATGGGGCATGAGCGGGACACCCCCTTGGAGGATCTTGCATTATCTTCCTCCACCTTTCCTCCCTGTGCTGCCACAAGATCTTTGAAGACTCTTGTGTCTCCATTGTAGCACAGATGCTAATGACTGAAGGAGCTGTTTGCTAAGGGATCTCTGTGTGCCTGTGACTCCTTTAAGCCTTTTCTATTTATGATAATATGAATAGTTTTCTGTAGGAGATTACGGAAGATCATGTTTTATTTACATTCTGTAATTTTTCAGGGTTTAGTAATGTACCAGAGGCATATTTCATGCTTATAAATTGCCTGTTGAGTAAAGGCCCAAAAATTTTGTTTTTGACTTTGTTGGCTCTCACACACTTCCTGATGATTGAAAGAGTTCCTGTAAGATTCTGTGAGAGTTCCTATAAAAATTCAGAGAAGACCTAAAAAAAAAAAAAAAGAAAAGAAAAGAAAAGAAAGAAAAGAAAAAAGAAATGCCCCTTTTCATGGGATGAGGTTTGGGGAATGTTTCACTTTATAAACCTTGGGCTATGTTGCAATTTACACCAGATGGTAAACAAAATCACCCCATCTCCTATCAAGAGTATTTCTGACTTTCTGGCATTCATTGTAGATTTAACATGTTTTGGATAGTAAGATGAAATGTAATTAAATTATTCAATGTGTTATAAAGTTTTATTCATGTATGTGGTAAGTCAATAACTTGGTTTTTGTCTTCCCTTCTCCTTTTCCCTTGTGCAATTTTAACTCTTTAAGGAGTTCCAATATAAAAACAGAGCATACAAAGCATTTTCCCTGCATTCTGAAGTTTCAAGGGTCACCCAGAGTTTCTGCACTGTGCTGGAACTCAGAGTGTAACAAATGCAGGGAACTGTGTGGGTTTGGCTTGCTTCTCATGCTGCTTTGGACTCAGAAGGACAGAACATCTGCAAATACCTGCAGGTGTATCTGCAGGAAGAAGAGGAAGATCTGAATACTACCAGGGGAGCTTTGGGTGTGAAGGAATATTTTTCCATGAGAGAATGACAAGGCAAAAAAATGTAGGTAGTTAAATGATTAATTGATATATATATATTAATATATATCAATTAATCATTTAATTATATATTATTAATATATATATATTAATTGATATATATATATATATTAATTGATATATATATATATATATATATATATATATATATATATATATATATATATATATATATATATATATTAAGACACAAATGGTATTGGGCAGAGGCATCCTGCTGAGTACCAGAGCGGTATGCTCTAGTCCAGGGACAGAGGAAATTGTTTCTTAATGGACCTGAATACCTTAGGGCAGGACATTCAAATATCATCAGGGGTATATTCCATCTTGGAGCCTATTACAGGGTCATAGATACTGCTATGAAGGGAAGTCTTCCCCTTCGATTCCAGAATAATTGTGATAAAAGAGAATCAGCCTCAAGTCCAAAGGAAACCTCCCTGTGGGCAAGCAAAGAATGGCATCAGTGGTACCAGAGGCACCTCAATGGCTGCTGTGGGGGAAATGAAATATCAGTACCTGAGATGAAGTGGCAGCAGTTACTAATTTTAATGAGTGTCCAAGAGAAGCTAGGATTGGGTTTCTCATTTAAGGACAAAGGAAACAGAAAATGTAGACAAGCACAAAATACCCCCAAACTCATCCAAATGTTGTGATACCAGTCATCTTGCCCAGGCTTGGTTCATAAGGACTGACCTGGGGTGTGTGTCCCTTGGAGCACACAAAGCGTTTTCTTCACCATCATGCTGCGTGGCACCTTGCTTTGTTGATTGTGTACCTGTATCCCTTTCCAGACTGTGAATAAAAACAAGGATGTGCTATTCAGTTTTGTACTTCTGAGACCCAACCCAGAACCTGCACTTCGGTTTATCAATCTATCCTGTTGAATGAATGAATTTAGGAGAAAAATCAATGGATGACTATATCAGGAGTTAGTCTGGCCCCTCCAGCACTGAAGCCTGACTCCACATGCTTCTAAAAAAAACACTTCCATGATCTCTGAGAACGTTTACTCCTAGCATAATCCTCTGCATTTCAGAGGCACAGGATTAAGAATAATTGCTTATCTCAGCAGGTGGGGCTGGGGAGAACTGATGCATGTTTGACAGGCCTTTTCAGTGGGTGGAAGACAAAAAGACTTTGTTTTGTTTTTATATTACTGTCTCCAGAAATGCTCTCTAGACTGTGCAGACACAGCCCAGCCTCCCAGAGCTCTGATATAGAACAAAGCACTGCACATTCCTAATCCAACCCTTTCATCCAGTAGTTCACATGCTTCTCAGTCTCTGATAAGAGGTGAGTTTAAGGGAATAAAAGCTTGAGAACCAGCAGCAACTTCTCTTGTGGGTCATGGGCGTCTCCATGAAGGTCAGCAGCAGATGAGGCACGCTACCATGTGTTTTGTTTTTATTTTTCTTTGTTTATGTTCTGCTCCCCTTGCTCCTCGCTTTCTCCTCCTCTTGCCCCTCCTTGTCCTGCATCAAAACCTTTGTGAGGATGCATTAATTTTCAAAAAGACAAACCCCCAAATACAAGCAAACATATGAACATTTTAAAGAGCAGAAAATTGGTAGAGATAACTTACATACTCAGACCCAATCTTTATATAAGTGGAAATCAAATGAAGACAGTTTAGAAAAAAACATCTTTTCATAATAAACATCATTGTATCTCCCAAGTAACTTGAAGATAACTTACCCTTATGGATGAGCTATGGAGAATCCTTGAATGAGACCTCCATTGACAAAAAACAACAAAAACTCCACTCTCATTTCTAAAATAATTATAAATTAGTTGACATTTTTTTTTGATTCCAAAATGATGGGAACATCTTACCCTGATGCAGTTATTTGAGCATGAGCTAGGGTGGAATTGTTTGGGTCCATAGCTGTTTTTCAGCACTTCACAATTACCCAACTGTGCTAAATTGTTTTGAAAGTAGTTAGATTTAAATAATTTGATTATAGTGATCAAGGTTTCTATGAGTTTTACAAACATCTAACTCTAAACATCTATAAAATTCTGTAGAAAAGACTTCTATCTAGATTCATAGGTGTTTAGATGACCTAGAAACTTCAGACCCCCATCTGGTCCCAGCATTGATCCCCTGGAACCTGAGAAAAGAGAGGAAGAGGAAAGGTGAAAGGCTTGCTAGAACCTAACCTGGTGTCAGGATTGTCCAGCTCTTCTGGACTCAGAGAGTCTCTGACTTTCTGTGCTCTCTTTCTCCAAATGCACACTGAGATCTCAGATACCTAAAGCTTATCCTTAAGGGGGATGGAAAGCCTGAGGAAAAGTATTCCAAGAAAGAGAAGGAGCCACGTCCTACGAGAAGCTCTATCAGCAAGAGATCCTCATTCCTTTGAAGAAGACTGTTGGCCCAGTCCTCAAACTAGGAAACCTACAGGGTTATGGGAGCTAAAACAAAAATGGAAAAAAAAGTTGCCACCAGAAAATATACTCCACCCCAACTCTGTCTTTATATAAGTCTCTTTCATATATGTGGTGTTGTCCCTTGGCTAAATTTTGTAACTTTTTCCCCCACATACTGGGGACTGGACCCAGAGGGACTCTACCAAGGAACTAACGATATCCCCTGCCCTTTTTAAATGTATATATTTTTTTAATTTTGACAGAGGTTCTCTCTAAGTTGGTAAGGTTGGCCTTGGACTTGTGATCCTCCTGCCTTGGCCACTTCAGTAGGTGGGATTATCAGTGGATGCCACCATGCCTGGTTTGTAACCTTACTTTTGTAAGCCATTTACTTCTATAAGTGGGAGTAAGAATATTTGATATCATCTAATCAATTAGTTCTATAGTTAGTGCTGTGTTCATAAGGCACTTATAATCTGATGAAATCTGTTTTAGTGACCTAATAGCTATAGGAAAAGAAACAAATGTTATCCCACAGTTTGATAACATTTGTTATCAAATGGGTTAAATACTTTTTATACCATGGCTGCTCCAAACCTGGATAATCACTGGCAACATGGAGAACCTTTCTGGTTGGCCCTTAGAAACCAGTCTTTTTCCCAGTTACCAGGTCTTCCTCATGACCAATCAGGTAAGGACTGCACTGTGCCAGGCCTGCTGCCCTGCCAAAAGGTACCGTGTTCACACCCTCTGACTTAGTCCACTTTTTCATTGCTATGACTAAAAGGATCTGACCAGAACACTTTTGAAAGAGGAAAAGTTTAGTTGAGGTTTTAGAGGTCTTAGTCCACAAAAGCCTGGCTTCATTCCATGAGACTAATCATTTCTCCTCTGAACCTTCTTGCATTGAATTTTTCTTTGTTGTTAGTTTTTGGAATTTTGACTCTTAATATATGTTGGTATAGAATTCTTTGAATTTATCATGTTGGAGACTTATTTAACTTCTTGGATCTGTAGGTTTATGTCTTACGCCAAATAGGAGGAATTTTCAGTCATTATTTCTTTGAATACTTTTTCAGTCCCACTGCCTTTCTTTTCTTTTTCTGAGATTCCAGTGACATGAATATTAGATGTTTTGTCATAGGTCCCCATGTCTCTGTTGACTTTTTTCAGATGATTTTTCTCTGTAGTTCAGATTGAGTTATTTTATTGTTCTATCTTCAAGTTCCCTTTTTCCTGTTCTCTGCATTGTGCTGTTGATCTCTTTTATTAAATTTCTCATTTCAATTATTGTATTGCTTATTCAAAAATTTAAATTCTGTGTTTATTTACATATTAAATTTTCTTGTTGTCCTTTCTCTTTGAGGACACTATTTTTTTTCATTTATTTCAGGCATATTTTTAGATTTTTGTTTTTTAGGATTGCTGCTTTAAAATTTTGTCAGATAATTCTAACCTCAGTATCATCTTGCTGTTGGCATCTATTTATTGTCTTTCTCATTAATATTTTCCTATCTCTTGGTATAACAAGTTATTTTGAATTGTACCTGAACATTTTGGTTAATGTATTATGAGACTCTGCATCTTATACAGGAGGGGTGGGGAAAGAGAAGTGTGGCTTGTTCCTGGCAGGTAGGCAAGGAAGCCCATTACCTATTGGGTCTTCATGGACACACAGAAGAGGGCAGGTGCCAACACATTGAAGACAGGAAGATGTTACTGCCATATGGGGGTGGGCGGTCAGAATTCCCACTTTGTCTCTATCGATATTGTGGATATCACCGTGATGCACAATCCATTTTCATGCATGCTTGTCTTAAGATGTTGTACACAATAAGCAGTAGGTAAGGTCCCTAGCTTATCTGTATTTTTCTGTCTATCAGAGTGTTCTTATGTTCCTTTTATATACAATATCTAGGATTTTTAGCTAAGTCTAACAAAAAGTGTAAGGAAGAGGGTATCTACTGCTTCCTCACAGATGTAGAAATCTTAAAAAATAGTTTGAACCTGATGCTGTATGTATTTATAATTGTTCCCCTCTGGTATCATTTTACTTATCTTGCTCATCTTTTTCTCTTTTCTAGAGATTAAATCAAAGAAGTCTTGGTCTTTAGGCTCAAGATTTTTTGTAAGATTCTTTTTAGGTGATGCTGTATGGTATCTAAAGAGAAACTTTAGAACAATTAGATAACTTTAGAACAATTAAATACATAACCCACCAGAATTTGTGACATGTAAGTAACATGGTAGAGAAGATAAATATAAGAGCAAATCAAAGGTAACTAGAAAGAAGGAAATAATAAATATGAGAACAATAAACAAACCAGAGAACAAAAGAATAGAAAAATGGAATGAAAATGATAGCTTTTTCTTCAACAAGAACAAAAGATTGAAGAATTTCAAGCTAGATTCATCAAGACAAAAGTAGTAAATTACCAAATTAGTCAATTCTGATAGTGTTTGTTTTGAAATAAAAATTCTTTCCAATGCACTCCACATACAAGGGAACTCTTTCAGCATGATGCCCTTTCATTCTTCATGCTTGTACATGATTTTGTACATCACAAATTCAAGGTAAGCACAATAAACCATACCCAGATAAGCCAAGCCATGTAGGATGCACAAAATGCATACATGCACACATCTACCAGCTAACCATGTCACTGTCTGTGTCATGAGCTGTAGCTATCCATATCTGGTGTTGGGCCTATCCATTCAGTTTCAAATGATCCTCCTATTACCTCCCAATAGCTCACAAGCTTCCTCCTTACAGATACCCATTTCCATAGGCAAACTTTAGGATTTTTTCAAGGTTAAGAACCATCTATATTTGTTGTGGTATTTATGTCTTTCTTAGTCATTTCACATATGTAACAGTATGCTGCTGTTTTTAATAGGTGCTTCTCTCTTCTTTTAAACATTTCACTAAAAATTTTTTGAATGTTATAACCTAATTTTACCCATAACCTGTGGTTTATATTATATGCAGCACAGTGATTTCAAAGATTATCTATGTGGTACAACTGACTGTAGTATCTGGGAACCCAAATTTAGTGTCCTTAGTTGTATAACCAGTTATCAAGTTTTTCTTTGGATAGTGGTGATCCATAGCATCACTGAATCCTACCCAAAATCTCGAGCCTGAGGATCAAGATTTCTAGATTTAATCTCTAGAAAAGAGAAAAAGATAAACAAGATTAGTGAAATGACACCAGAGGGGGAACAATTAGATAAATACAGAATGCTGCAGTCAGCCAAGCAAGTGGCTTGCTCTGATTGAATCCTATTTTGAAAAAAATCAACTATAAAACATATTTTAGTCCAGAAGGACAACTGACACCAGGGTATTACATATATTATGGAATTATTGTTAATTTTAAGAGTAACAATGTTATTACTTTTGAGTCAAAATGCCCTTATGTTTGGAAAGAAAAATGTCTATATTTAGAACTGAAGTATCCCAATGCCTGTGATTTCCTTCAAAATGCTTCAGCAGTACACATACACACATGCATATATTAGAGCAAATATGAAAACGCACCCCAAAACATAAGAAAACAAATACAGAGAAATGCTATGGGTGTTGATTATACTAACTCTTATTTTTGTATGTTTGATATTTTCATATTATGTTATTATTACTTTACAAAATTCACACGTTAAAGGACTAAAAATATTTTCACCTCTCTTTCACAGAACCTTCAGAACTTCCGGGCCTTGTGAGTCCCAGGGTCTATTTATCCTGTCTGTACCAAGTATACTCAGCCCACTCTTATTGCTCCTGTGTTTTCTGTTATAAAATGCACTCCGCTCAAGCAGCCTGTGCCCATCTTTGGGATTCCTTGCATTCCTCCAGGATATAAGACTCCCATTGTATTCCCTTGTCTGGCCCCACAAGGGAAATTGAGCATAACTTTCTTTCTCACTTGGAATTTTTTTTTCTTTGAGAAAAGGAATAATCAGATCAAAGCAAAATCTGAAAAGTAAATAGAATTGTACTTAATAATCACCAAGAGAAGAGATGATGTATCAGAAGTTTGGACTTAGGGAATAAGTGCCAAAGACGTCAGCATGGATGAGTAGCCAAGGGAGAAGGAAGAGTCTGGAAAATAATTCTAAAATGCATATGCCCAAATCCGGCTTTCATGCAAAACTGGGCACAGCTTTCCCAACTCCTTGACAACTTGGAGCTGCTGGATCTGAGCCAGGACTGAAGGAAATAGATACCTGAGGACACCAGACACAGGCAGAGCTCATGTGCCCACTGTTGCAGTGATAGCAGAGAAATCTCAGGGATGGGGGCAGTTACGGGTATTTAGGAATGATTATAGGACTTCTCTTTTTGTTTTCTTTTTCCTTTTTCTCCCATTTTTTTCTCCTTTAATTTTTCACTGAAGAGGTGATTAACTGTTGTGTATCCAGAAATAGTTTAAGCTAAACATAGCAAAGCTGGCAGGTGTTGTTACAAAATAGAACTTGGGTGTGGGAATGCTGCCTCTTAGCTATAATCCTTCCCTTGGGTGAAGCAGTGTCAATGCCATGAACTCAAACCAAGGTCAACTCTGAGAATCAAAAACAAAGGTCTCATCACTTCACCTCAGGAGGAAAAGTTTGTTCTTACGGGTATGCAACCTACTTCAAGTCAGAGGACCATTTTTTTTTAACAATAAACAGTATTTTTTATTATTTATTCTTTTTAGATGTGATAGTAGAGTGTATTTTGACATATTATACATACATGGAGGTAAACTTTTCTAATTAGGATCCCATTCTTGCCAAATAAGCAGTGTTTTGAGAGGTGACAGAGACAATTATAATCATTATTAAGAACATTTGGAGCTGGGCCTGGTGGCACAGGACTGCAATCCCAGCCTGAGGCAGGAGGATCACAAGTTCAAGTCTAGACTGGGCAATTTAATGAGACCCCATCTCAAAATGAAATAAAACTAAAAGGGATGGGATATCGATTAGTGATAGAGCATCCTGGGTTTGATCCCCAGTACTGCAAAACAAAATAACAACAACAAAAGAAGATTTAGTTCAGTTTACTGATTTTATAAATGAGAACTATATAAGTAAGTTACACAAACCCACACAGCTAGTTGTGGTAGAAGCAAGACCCTCAGTTCAGTGCTCTTCCTGCCACAGCTTGTGGTTTTTGTTAATTTATGATTATTTTCCCACTAGAAAATATGATCAAACATGAACACAAACAGAATATGATTAAAACCCAGAAGTGATTGTGCATGGGCTCATTTGAAACCCTGTAAAACTTTTATCAGGTTCTAGGGTTGGGGAGGGGTCTGATGCTGAAGAGGGGAAACAATTGGCAAAATAATCAGAACCTGTGGTTAGAGGCATGGGTTGGGTTTTCTGCCCCAGGAGTACTGCGACCTCAGGGAATGCTCAGAGGTGACTCCAGGTGTGCCAACAGAGCATTGAATGTGGTTGCACCGGGGTTAGGGGCCTATAAGCACCATTTCCTGGCAGTATGTACTATGGAATTAGACTAGAGAACATTAGGAAATAGGAAACAGCCAGGAAAAATAACCACTCTGGATCCACACGGGGTGTAAGTAGACGAGATCTCTTCCTACATCCAGCCATAATCCAGTGCATCCTGTATGGGATTCTGTGCAATTTATTATTATTATTTCAAGTAGAAACCTCACAGAAATTTTCTAGCCATTTATTTTTAAATCTTTTTAAAATATTTATATTTTGAAATAATTTGACTTTCATAAAGGTTGCAAAAATATTTCAGAGAATTCTCATATACTTTTGAGATTCCTGAGATGTTAACATGTTACAAATTTGATTTATAATTCTTTCTTTGAATCAGTGGAAATTACATCAAGACATAATGCCTCCTTATGCCTAATTCTTCAGAGTGTATTTCTTTTTTTAAAGAGAAAGAATTTTTTCATAAATAAATAAATAAATAAATATGTATATATATATATATATGTATATATATATATATATATATATATATATATATATACATTTAGTTTTCAGTGGATACAACATCTTTATTTTATTTTTATGTGTTTTTGAAACAACAACTTTCTTTATGTAATGACAGCACAATTATCAAGACCAGGAAATTAATAGTCATATAGTTATCATTCCACTCTATAGGCCTATTTAAATTTTACCAGTGATCACACTCATGTGTTTTGTAGCACAAAATAAAGTTACTTTTCCAGTGCAGGCTCCAATTTTGGATGACATGATGCAGTTGGTTGTCTCTTTTTCCCCTTTACATCTTCAGTCTTTTTCTTGTCAGACATTTCTGAAAATTACTGGCCAGTTAATACATGAGATCGCTTTCATTTGGGGTTTGTATGATGCTTCTCTATGATTAGATTCATGTTATGCCTATTTGAAAACAACACTCTAGAAAAAAAGATAAGTTTTTCTCAGTGCATAATTTCAGAAGGCAAATGATATCTATTCCTCATGATAGAGTTAGAACAGATATTGCTATGTTGCCAAAAGTGATTTTTAAAAATTTGCCTCATTTCTTCTGTATCTATTAGTTGAATTTCTTTGTCATCTGTTTATTTAGGTATTTATATAGTATGGACTGATGACTCTCATTGCATTCTATGGGTTATAATCTATAACATCAAAATTTACTTGGGCCTCAAAACTAGGACAGTTGAAGCTGGCTCCTTGTCCTTTTGGCAAGTCCCCACATTCTACCAACATGAAGGGAAGAAAATCATAGTTTATGATCATAAATACACTTACAGCCAATAGAAGAATCCAGAAGCTCACAGGATATCTCTTCAGGAACATGTGCTAAGACTGTGGCTATCTGCGTGTGCATGGGGTAGCTGTGACCTCTGGTAAAGAGGATGCCCTGTGTTTTTCCCCCATCTTGTCATGAACCTACTATTGCACTGTCTTAGCCCAAGGTTTCCGTGTCTGCTTGTGTCCTTGCCATGACTATTGCTTCCCCTAGGAATCTGATCATGTCCATGTCTACTAGAATTGATTTGTTACGTTCCTGAGAAGTAATTAGCCCTATTTCAGGAAGAAACTGCATTTGGGCCAATTTTGGCATTCTAGGCCCCATTGACTCTTTGTCAGCCTGACCATGGAACCGTTCTGAGGTGGGTTCTCTGGATGTCTGCACCCTGAGCTAGAGCTAGATTCTGAGCCCAATGCTGGCTTATCACTGGCTAGGCTTTTCTAGGACCCTCACACCTTGACCTCATAACCTGGTTTTCTTTAGCTACAGACACCCTAACTAGCTAGCAAATGTTCTTTTCCTGAACACCTGGGATGATGTTGAGGACATCGTTTCTCTAGCTCCAGACTGTTAATATTATTCATCTAAATAACAGAGCTCAGATGAGAAAGTGCTTGTGAAACATTAAACTGCATGCTAAGCTTAGTTCTTGCTCTGTGGACAAACCACGTGATCTTCCTACAGACCCACCTCAAACACTTTGTCCTTATACATTGCGTGCAGCCACAACACATGGTCAGCAAGTGCTTGCTGTCAGTATGCTAGGCTCTCTCACCCCTTAGGTATTTTCATGGTCTTCTGATGAGACTTGTTCATCTGCTCCATCTTGCTATATCCAGCTGATTCTTGTAAATTCTTCAATGTCACAATAAAGGCCACTACCTCTCTGTTGCCTTCCTGTTTCCTGCAGCCTTACTCTGCCATCAAATCCTACATCCCCAGCCATCTCCCTATTAATCTAATAATTGTAACATAGAGCAACTATGTGTACATCATTATGTCCACTGCAAGCCTAAAGGCCTGGCATGTTCCAAAAGCTTCATTGTTACATGAACGTGGTTCCATGATGAAGAGACTGGGAAGCAAGCTGCCAGGCATATAAGCTTGAAGGTCCACAATCAGCAGAGTCAGGGTGTCACCAAACCTTGGGACAGAACTCATGAGAGGTGGGATAGGATGATGTCATTCATTTATGTTCTTCTCAAGTACAGCAAGGAAGGAGGAGAGCATCATACCAGAGAGGAAAGGTGCAGTTCTCCCAGCAATCACTGTTCAATCAGTGTTGTATTCCCAGCTGCCTACTGGACATTTCTTGGACACCGAAGACTTGGGATGCCCAAAGCTTAATTCACTGTTACCTTCTCTACCTCCAGGACTTCCTCCTTGCTAAGGGTACCACCACAAATGCAACTCGTGAGCCAGAAATCCAGGGAGATGATGACATCTCTTTTGCCATGTTTCCCACATCTCGTCTACCACCAAGACTTGTCAGTGTTTCTGCCTGGACATCTTTGGATTCTGCTTGTTGAATGTCTCTTAATTTCTTCTTTACCCCAGTGTCCCTGTCTTAATTCAGACTACCACCTTGGCCAGACCAAACTTACCTCTGTGTCTTTAGTTCCCACACGTTCTTATTTTCTTAAGAAATATTAGAGGCAACTCATAGTCAACAGAATAAAATATTACTGCTTTAGCATGATTTAGAATCTCCTTCTCAATCTGGCCGCTTCCTCCATGTTGGGCTCTATCAGTTGAGACCATTTTTGAACCACAGGTTTCAGAATATCCTGATGTAAAGACTTGAACCAGCAATTTCCAAACTGGCAGACCAAGGGTATCTGAAATGACTTGTTAGCAAGAGGAGACATTAAAACTTCTTACTCTTTTTCTAAAACTAAGAAATCAGAATTTATTAATATTTAACATAAAATTATATTAAGTATAATAAAATTACATTAATATGATTATATTTGATATAATTCTTGTCTGGTGGATTCACTCAGTCTCTATGCCACAGTGTGGCAATTAGATCTCCTATAAGAGATAGCCTGAGGGAAGATGTAGAATTCCAATGGCAAAGAATGCAGTTCATGTGTGTCTGGCTAAGTGAATTCACCTTGGTTTTGTGAATTTTCTTTGCTTTTTGGAGGGGGAAAATGGCAAATGACTTCCTCTTTTAATTTTTCATTGAAGTACAATTTATAAAACTGATATATACCATTGATTAATTTTACCTTTTATAGAACTTCTTCAAAACTTCAGATTAATGGAATCTAACAGAATATGGTCTTCATGTTTGACATATTTTGCTCATTATGGTGTATTTGAGATTGGTAGGTGATGTATAAATTTGCATATGCTTGACTACCTAGGATGTAGCCAATTTATTTTCCAAAGTATACTATTTTACACTGTAAGTCAGTGGTATATGAAAGTTCAAGTGTTCCATATCTCCCCAGAACTTGATATTATTTTCCTTTTTATTTTAGTCATTCTGGTGAAGTGGCATTTCACTAGACTTTAAAATTGAAGTTCTCTGATGACTAATGATCTTGAGCACCTTTTCATATACTTCTTAGACATTTGTATGTCTCCTTTTGTAAAGTGACTAAGTCTTGTTCAACTAAAAATATTTTGGTTGACTTTTGTTATGAATCTGTGGGATTCTGTATATAAGTATTACATCAGATGTGTTTATTGCAAATTCTTTCTTCTAATCCATGACTTGCCTTTTCGTTTTGCTGGTGGTGTCTCTGGATGAATACAAGTTTTTAAATTTTTTTGGTGGGGAGGTACTGGGGATTGAACTCAGGGTCACTCAACCACTGAGCCACATCCCCAGTCCTGTTTTGCATTTTGTTTAGAGACAGAGTCTCTCTGAACTGCTTAGTGCCCTACTTTTTGGTGAGGTTCCCTTTGAAAATATGATCTTCCTGTCTCAGTCTCCTGAACCACTGGAATTACAGGTGTTCTATAATTTATATATTTTTCCTTGTAGGCTTAGTATTTTCCATATCCCATATAAGAACATATTGCCTGATTCTGAAGATTTTCTTCTATGCTTTGTTCTAGTATAGAATGAGAGTAGAAACACACATAACCTCTCAGCATTATTATGAAATTAATTCTGAATTCGCAGACTCCCTGAAATGGTCTCAGGGAGAAGCTGTGGAAGCTGGACCAAACATTGGGAGCCTATGCTCTGTATCTTTACTAATTTTTTTTTTCAAATTTTGTTTACTCTTTTATTTGAAGTATAAAGTTCTATAATTCTAATAGTGGATTTTTCCACCCTTTAATTCTGGAAAATTTTTGTTTTTGTTGTTTTGGTGACTCCAAGATTTTTTCAAAGGGAATGAGAAACCAGAGCTCATATAGGTTTTAAAAACACATATATTCTACCTCAGGGATCAGAAAAGGCATAGCTCCATAGTCTGGCCTATAATCTGTTTTTGCCTCACCATGAAAAGAATAGTTTTTATACTTTTAGATATTTAGAGAGTTGAAAGAGGAAGGCAGAGTCATTTTGTTAGATGTTGGTGTAAGCATTTACTTCATTCTATTTGAAACATACACATTTGGTATTTTTATGTTTCCTGATGAATTGACATTTTATATGTATTTTTCTTTAGTAATATACTTTGCCTTGAAGTCTAGTTTGTCTGATTTTTATATACTAAACTACATAGCTTTTGTTTATAGAAGTCTTTATATACTAAATTATATAGCTTTTGTTTATAGAAATAATAATTTCATAGTGTATCTTTTTCCAACCATTTGTGTTTAACTTCTCTGTGTTGAGATACATTTTTTTTTCTAGATGGTATATAGTTGTTCTTGCTTATTTTTTTTTGAATACCAGTCAGACAATCACTTTCTAAAGTTAGGTTTAGTCCATTCACATTTAATATAATTTAGGTCTTTAGTGGTGCAGCTGTCGTTTGCTCTTGGTATTTGCTTTTTAATTTTTATCTGTTTTGAGGTTATTTTAGACATTAAAACATTTGTATCTAATTTGTTTACCATGGAGTGATATGCTACTTCATATATAACTTAAGATCCTTAGCACCATACTTTTATTTATTTCCTCCATCCTTTGTGCTATTGTTGTCTTATATTTTATTTTTATGTAGATTACATGCCACACAAAACATTGCTTTAATTTGTAGTTTTTACATACAATTATGTGAGGCCTTCACTATGCAGCCACAGATCCATCTACAACTCAGGAATTTTTCTTCTGTGATTTATCTAATTATGTTTAGTGATGGTCTTACCCCTAAGTCTTCTTTTATTTCCTTTGGGACTCATTTGTTTTTCAAGCTGCCTCAATTAATCCTCAAGAACTTTCATGTTTTTACCTCATGTCTTAATTTTTTACTTTTTGTCTTATATTGTTACTCAGTTCTTTAAAATATTTTTTTTCAAATTGTCTGGCTTGTGATTTCAGTCTCAGTGGTGATCATTTTTTTTGTCAATTTGCTCATTGAATTTATAATTTTCAATTGTGTTTTTCAGTACTGAGTGACAATTTTTGTGTTGTCCTTTAATCTTTCTAATAACTGGTTTTGCTGTCCCATTTATTGTTAGTCTCCTCCTGCAGCCTCCTGCTGACTGCCAGACACCCTCCTGTATAAGTGTTATTGGGTTTGATTGTCTGCTCACTTGGCTTAGCTTCAACTCTGATGCATATTAAGTGGTGCTGTCCCAGGAGCAACAGGAAGCTCGATGGTCTCTGCTCCTTTGAGACAGTGATGGAGCAACAGATAGTTTATCATTCTCTACTGAGGTGTCAGCATAAAAATGAAGCCTTTCTGTTTCCCATACTCCTTAGGTTTTCCCACCTAAGGAGTAGAGAGAAGAAAGTCCTTTTTAAAAACATGATGGTAAAACATCTCAGGGGTGGGGAGGCAGTCACATTTATCCAGGCCCTGTTGCACATTCCTTGGGTAGGGTGAGTTTCCCATGGATCTCAGTGGTCTAAGTTTCTGGGTTCATGTATTATAATCCTTGACCTTAAGTTCTCCAGTACTGTTTCTAGGTTCTTACCTGGCCCAGGTGGGAGGAGTCCTGTACAGTCAGTAATCTCCAACTTTACCACTGTCAACTGCAGTCATGACAGTGCTAAACTCTGGAGATACAGCTGGATTGGAGAAGGGAGTAAAGCGGTCAAGACACATTCAAGCTGTCAACTTTCCAGGATTCTCTGCCCTAGGGACTATTGTTAAGCAAAAGAAGGAGGACCACAGAATGGCCAAGGTCCACATCATGTTCTCCATTGAATGGTTTGTGAAGCAGTATGGTACTGAAAAGAGGAGGCTTTGGAGCCATTCAGCCCTGGGTTAGAAGCCCAGCTTTGTCACATGCTCATAGGGGGCAAGTTACTTGAGTTTGTGAGCCCTAATTTTCCTTCTCTGTAAAATAAGGAAAATCAAAGTCCCTTCTTAGAGTTGCAAAAATTAAGTCAGACAAAACCTTTAAAGCTCCTGGCATATTCAGGCAGCACCTTCTCCCCCTTTTTAATAAAAACCTTTTTTTTCTGCTAACTTTCCCCTATTTTCATCCCTCATTCCTCAGCTAATAGGCACATTTCAACCCAGAACAGAGCTACCCATAGAATCTCAGCTCCAGCCCAAGTTTTCTGGTTTCAGCATTTTCTCAGTTGTGTGGCTATGCAAAGCTACAATATGTTCTTGTATTGTAAACTGCAGTGCACCACACCCAGGCTGCCCTGAAACAGGATAAATTGATATTACAAAGAAGCAGGGTTTAAAGTGAAGAAGGAATATTTCTCCCAGTGTTGGACTTAGCACCAGATGTAGCCCTTTGTAATTAAAAAATGTGAGAGAAGCCAGGTTTGGGCAGAGGGAGAGGAGCAAAAAGAGTGAAGGAGAATTGAAGATAAAGTGGGACTGGTAAAGGGACAGGGACAAGGATAGAGACTGAGAGAGCAGGGGACTGGAATCAAGGAAGGAATGTGCAGCTCAACTGCTTTCCCTCTGAACAGGTCCTACAGAGCATGCATGGGTCTCAAGGGGAGGTAAGGCAACTGCCTGTCCTCTGTCAGCAGCACACAGGCAGAGGAGGCCACCAGCTGATGGACAGCTTTTCTGCAATTTATAAGGCCACTGGCAGGTCTGGTGAACCCAGAAAGGCAAGATGCAGACTAGTTGGAAATATTCTCCATCCAAGACACTCTATTTTTGCAAAGTGCTGCCCTTCATTTATCTTTGTAGTCTCCTGTTGTTAGCTCTGCTCCTGAGCTGGTGCTCACTGAATGAATCTGGTCTCCATGCATTGGCTCTAATGCTTATTAAGGAGGCTTAAAGTCACATCTAACTCCTGGCAGTAACCCCATCCTGGCTTTGCCAGCTGTTCATGGAATTGGGGTTGACTATCAGCCTGACTTAACTCACTTTTCCTTTCTGATGTGACTTTATTTTCTTAGCCCTTCATGATCTGAAAGTATCCTGTTTTAATGTCTAAATTTTCCAAGATACTTCCTTTATCATCTACATCACCACAACAAAGATAGGAATTACATTAAAAACTACTACTTTTTTTCTTTTCTTTTTATGGTGTTGGGGATGGAACCCAGGACCTTGTTCATTCTAGACAAGTGCTTTACCACTGCACTATACTCTGAGCCCAGCAACTACTGTGAATTGATCACTTATGTGTTCCATTCATAATTATAGCACTTAGTGAAAGTGCTATAATTATGAATGGAATATACTATAATATATAATATATATAATACTATATTATCAGCAGCAATTGTTCAATCAGATTAGCTAATCTATCAATGTGAGTGAAGGAAAAGAGAAACCATAAGTCAGAATGAGGATGGTAGGTAGGAAAGAAGTTTCAAGAAATGACTAAGGATTCAAGTAATTTAAAGAAGACATGGTTAAGTAAGGAGGCTAGAAGGACAACGTAGCTATGTTTCCTTTACATAGTTTATAGTTTGTGAGCTTCAATTTTTATTCTCTGTAAAATAAGGGAAGATAAAGTATAAAATGCTTTACATAGTGTTTTGGTTAGGGAAGGCAAATTGAATGCTGAGGAGAAATTTTTAACATTTTCTGGTTGTTAATACATAAAAAATACTAAGATGCAAGGCTTTCTAAAATCCAAATTGTCCTAAATGCAATTTGTCTTACAAGCCTCCCCCTGAAGAAATTAGGGGGAAGAAAAAGAAGTGAACTCGGTCCAAAGCAAGCAGAAAGTGGGAAATAAGAAAGATGAGAGAGTAGACACCAATGAAATGAAGAATAAAAAATTAGATATAATCAGTGAAAACAAAAGTTGATTATTCTAAATAGATTAAGTTATGGTTCACATTTATTCCTCCAAAATTTATGTATTGGAAACTTAATCCTCCATGCATTAGGAGGTGGGAGTTCTGAGAGATGATTAGGTCATGGGGCTCCACCCTCCTAATGGGCTAAGGCCATTATCGTGGGAGTGGGTTATTTACAAGAAGGGGAACTTGGCACCCTTTTCCTCTCTGTTTCATGTGATAACTTCTGCCATGTTATGACACAGTAAAAATGCCCTTACCAGATGAGATCCTTGATCTTGGACTTCCCAAACTCCGGAACTGTGAGCCAAACACATTTTTATGGTTTATAATTTGCCCAGCATGTATGTTACGTTATATCAGTGAAAAACAGATTAAGATCAACAAAATTGAAGCTATTTAAACCAGTAGTTCTCATCCACAGGTGATTTTGCTGCCCAGGGGACACATGTCAACATCTGGAAAAATGTTTAATTGTCATATCATGGTGTGTGTGTGTGCGTGTTTGACTAATATCCAGAGGATAGAGTTCAGGAAGGCCACTAAAATCCTATAATGTATAATAGCCTCTTCATCATAAAAATTATTGAGCCCACATATTAATAGTGCTGAGGTTGGGTGACTGCTCAACAACAGAGAAAACACAACTTACCAAAATCAGGAATAAAAGGGGAGACATTATTGATGCACTTAAACAGAAATTAAAAGCATTATAAGGTAATACTACTATGAACAAATTTATTTCAACAAATTAGAAAATTTAGATGAAATAGGAAGATTCATACAATGACTCAAATTCATGAAACTGAGGAAGAAACAAAAAATCTGAGTAGTCCTATAATAAGTAATTTGATTATTAATAGAAAATTTTCCCTCATGGAAAAACCTAGGCCCACCTGGGTTCTATAAAACATCAATTTTTCAAAAACTCTTCCAGAAAATATAGAAAAGAACACTTTCTAACTTCCATGAGGCCATTTTTATCCCAAAACCATAGCCAAAGATATCACAAAAAACCCTACCAATAGTCCTCATTAGTCTAGATGCAAAAATACTCAGCAAAACATTAGCATCATGATTCCAGCAATGTATAAAAGAATTATATACCATGCCAAAATGGGATTTTTGCCCATTATTATAATGTTAGTTTAATATCTAAAAATCAATCAATGTAACGCCATATTAATATAGTAATATGAATAGAGGACAAAAATGTTATCTCAATAGATGCACACACACACACACACACACACACACACACACACACTCACACACACACAGAAAAAAACATTTGACAAGGTCTAACACTCATTCATGATTAAAAAAAAAAAAAAAAATTCCAGGCTGGGAATGTGGCTCAGTGGTAAAGTGCTTACCTAGCATATGTAAAGCCCTGAGTTCAATGTCAAAAGACAAAACAAAAACAAAAACAAACCTTTCAGTAATCTACAATGGAAATGAAATTTCTCAATTTGATAAAGGGAGTCTATGAAAAATCTGCAGGTAGCAGCATATTTATTGATGAAAGAGGGTCTGCTTTTCCCTCTAAAACTAGAAGGATTATTATATATTGTTCAATTTCACTTAAACAAAATGTACTAAAGAGTAAATGTGTAAAGTTAGAAAGCGGATTAATGTCTGCGGTGTTGGCAATGGAGAGTGACTGAAATGGGCAGACCCATCGAGCTTTATGAGGTGGTAAAAAGGTTCTAAAAACAAATTGTGATGATGGCTTCATAACTCTGTAAATTTACTAAAAATTATTGGATTATGCCATTTAAATGGGTGAATTTTCTGGAGGCTACATTGTTTTCAACAAAGCTCTTAGAAATTTCATTGTGCAAAGGGTGTGGGTTTTGTGTATGTGTGGGAATGAGCAGAATTTCTGAAGGCTTGAACCCCAGCCTTGGCCTGACCTCTAATTAACTATCATTGGTAAAATTCCTTTATTGTTCTGAGTCTCAGTTTCTTCATCATACTGAAGGGGCAGCACTATTTGATTTCAAATATTTCTTCCCCAGTTCGAACTGTCTATGCATCTGGATACTTTCATGTGAACTGTGGATCATAGATCAGGTAACTGAGGATTAGGTCCTAGACTTCAGAGAATGGTATTCTCTGCTTTAGAGGGTAAGATGTGAGGAGGGGACAACATCTTGGGGATCAATCAGGGCTGAGTCATCTGCTTTAAAATATGGCTGAGGACTGGGATTGTGATTCGTCTAAGCCCAAACAGCTATTGAAGTAGCCCAGTTGGGACTAGGATCCACTCCTCTGAACCCAATGTCAATGCCTTTTCCAGGAGAAGTTGTTCTTTCATTTTTCTTGACGAGGACTTTTGGGAGGGTCAGTTTGGAAGAAAAGTTGGCAGGAAAGGGCTCTTAGCTACGTGTGGATTATGTCTTCATGCAGAGAGATGCCAGCCTGAGTTGGAGGGAGCGGTGGATGGGTGGCAGGAGTGCTGCTGTTGTATGTCCAGCATCTACCTCACGGGAATGTAAACACATGCTTCCCTTTTCTAACCACATTGTCCCACTTTTCTCTTTTTTATGGGGTAAAGTCACTCTAAGCATCAGCTTTCAGCAAAACTTCTATTTATTCAACTGATACTTTATGCCTACAAAAACCAAACAAAAGAGGAACCATATAAAAGTCAAAGCACAGTAAACTTGTCAACCCATGACCTGACTTCACAGTCCCACCCTGATTTGTTTCTGGCTGTGAGCATGTGGGTCCTGGATCGTTTTTCTTCCCCCTTCCATGGTTTACTGCTTTTTCACTGCTTCTTTCCAAACTGGATCCCAGAGCATGTTAGGGAGACCCTCTGTCTGCCACCTTGTGGTTAGAAACACAAGTATTGGTAGCTGAAGTTCCTTGAAACTGGAGTATTCAGAAAGTTTACATCTGACTCCTAGGCTAATCAGAATCCTAATACTTGTGGTTAACTGTAAGAAACAGGTGTAATTTATTAAGTGCTATCTACCCAGTGGAATGGGAAGTTCTTTATGTGCATTAATGTATTTATTTTTTAAAACATGAGATAGTCAGCTTTTTCACTGCTGTGACTAAAGAATCTGACCAGAACAACAGTAGTGGAGGAAGAGTTTATTTGAGGGCTCCCGGTTTCAGAGGTCTTAGTTCACAGAAGGCCATCTCCATTCCTCAGGGCTCAAGGTGAGGCTGAATGTCATGGCAGAGTGTGTGGCAGAAGGACGCAGCTGGCATCATGTTGATCAAGAAGCTGGACAGAGAGACTCTACTTGCCAGATACAAAAATATACACCAAAGCCACGCCCCGATTCCCACCTCCTCCAGCCACACCCTGCCACTTTAGTTAATACCCTCAGGGATTAACTCACTGATTAGGCTAAGGCTATAACCCAATCATTTCTCCGCTGATCCTTCTTGCATTGTCTCACATATGAGTTTTTCGGGGACACCTCACATACAAACCATAATAGGCTCTACTATCTCTATTTCCTGTTGGGGTGACTGAAGTTCCGTTGAGTGTTAGGGGTCATATTAAAATGGATAGACTGTTTATAGTGCTGAGCTCTTAAAGTAATCGTTGCACTTCTCTGCCTTGTTGTCCATCTCATCCTTATCCAATGTGCACATCTCTCTGCCCTAATATTATCAATGGACCCTCCTCAATGAGTGCAGGGAACTCACTGCACGGAGGGACTCCTTTCCATTTTTACGTTACTTTCTGCAGCTTTTATCAGGTACTTGTCCTGGAAATTTGTATAAACAAGTTAAAAATCACATGACTGCCTTAAAAAAAAAAAAGGCCTCATATCCCTCTTCCACTTGATTCTCCCTCCCGTAAAGCAGCCCCAGTTCTTGGGAAGTATCTATGTGACAAAGTTTTGCATCTCCTTTCTACCTTAATTTCTCTTATTTGAACCTGGACCAGGTGTTCACTCCTCCCTCTTAGAATCCATGTAGTGTTAGGATTTGAGGTACAGAGGAGCAACATCATCACCGTTCTCTCTCTAGCTTCCGTATTTTCAATGGTACCTAAATTTTGCTTAGTTCTTAGTGGTTACATTATTTGGTTGCTTTCCATGAGAAACCCATTTTTATCTCTATACAGTTAAATAAAAAAAATAGGTTTAGAAATCACAACTGTGCATATTATTAGGCTTCCGATACTTGTTAAGTAATATTCTGTATTTACTTCATCTAATTTCAGATTGATTGATTGCCTCTGTGTCTATTTCTACTTAAGCTTTCTGATGATTTTATTCCTTGACCTCATAATACAAATTTGGACAAGGACTTTTGCTGATCCTATTTAAAAATGCCCTTTCCCTCAGAGAGAGAAAGAAACCACAGATCTTGTTGTAAAAAGGGTGACTGGGCTGGCTGACCTTGCGGAAGGCACTGCATCCTGTGCCCATTCCTCTCCTTACTAATTGCCAGGCTGCATATTTGACAACAGAAGAGGCTAAGGAACCCTGCCCAGTCCAAGTTAAGCTTTGATCTTGTTGAGTTGCAAAAATTCTGTGTCAATGGCTAAAATTACCTAGTCAGGCTTCTCACCCTGGTCTAGAGTTTCCATCATTTGTTTATTTGTAGTAGGAAGAGATCATCTTCCAAAGTGGGTCAAAAGCAGATAGATTCAGCTCTACCCCCTGATGAGGCATAATAATTTTCTAAGCCTGCCTGGAAACTCAAATTAGTTCTGGATGCTTTCCTGTCACTTGGGTAGAAGGCTTATGCCCAGCAGTAATATTGATGAAGATATAAATTGTTGCTGTCTATCTAGTTTTTAACCAGCTCTTAAAGTTGTGTTTTAAAGTTCTATAGAGAAAAACAAATGGCCACAAAATGCTTTCTAAATTCTGCTTTTCTTGAAGCACTCATTCAGTAGGCCCTCTTTGTTGCCCTTCAATCATAAGAACATCTCCCCAGCTAGGGCCTTGTCTTGTAATTCTACGGGAAAGCAACTTAATCTGTACTTGCGGTTGTTACACCTTCCTGAGGACCAATGCAGAAGGCAATTCAGTAAGATGAAATTCGAACCTGCCTGGCATGCCTGATTTTTAACACACATCTAAAGCACATATTTAGCTGTCATCAGGAGATCTGACAGTTTATGGGAGAGGTGCTATGTACAAAGGACCAGAAGTGGGCATTCCCGGCACACACCCACTTAGAGCATGCTGTGATCTGAACTTCCCCTTTCCCTGGAGCCAAATACACAGAATGGAAAGGAGTTTCAACCACTGTAATAAAAAACATCCCATTTATAAGGCACCAGAGTAAGCCACAACCATGGTTTTCTTTAGGAGACACTCTTAAACGAGATATATGCAGGTAGAAACAAGTATATCCAAAAGCAAGTTTGCTCATCAAAAGTGTATGTGTGTGTGTTTGGTTTTGGCTTAAAGTAGTGCAAGGGATGTTTGGTTCCAGCCATCATCTGAGATCCTGAACTCCAGTTCCTTAGCCCTGGGATTTCTCACTCATTGGGCTGCATCCAAGCTCAGCTCCAGACACACTGTCTCTTACAGTCATCGAACTCTTAATAAAGCACCACCTGATCACAAAATGTTGCTCTTTATTATCGTAGTTGATCTTCACAAATAATATTTTAAGTAGGCATTATCATTCCCTTTTTAGAGATGAGAAAAATAAAGTACAGAGGATAAGGATCTGCCCTATAAGGCCATACAACTAGTGGGTGAGTGCCTAGAAAATGGTGGGGCTGTCAATGGAGCCCAAGGTCTCCACCTCTACAGCTCATGTCTTAACTGCTATGCCTTACTGCTTCCATGAGACCTTCTCAAGTCTGAGCTCTAACCTTACCACACCTCTCCTATTCAAACTAAATGTTAGGATTATACACCATGACATCTAATGCTACCTCCAGCAAAATGCATTCTCAACTTAAAAAAAAAAAATCCTAGAATTTTCTCGGAGAAAGCAGAGACTCTATCAGGAGAGGGATTTGTACTTGGTTGTCATCTGGCCCAACTGTCCCCACACAGGTACCTGTCCAGCCTTTAGGTGACTCCAGCCCTGGCCCACCATCTGACAGCAACTGCAGGGGAAACACCTTGTGAGAATGGCCCATGTGAGCCCATTCAGGCCAGAAGTATGAGAAAGAAAACTAAATTGTTGTTGTAAGCACTAAGTGTTGGGCAGATTGTTAATCAGCAGTAGACAACCAGAATACTACCTTTAGTGGAAAAGTATTCCAGTTCACTTCACATCATAGTATTTAGTGTGTAATCCAGAAATTTCTCCCACCATTCAATACAAATTCAAAAAAAGAAAAAGGATTTTAATCCCACAGATAACCATTAGCTATTCATTTAAATCTTGTGGCCAAATTTCAAGATTCAAAAAATCTATCATTCTTTGCTGGTTGCGGTGACACATGCCTATAATCCCAGTGGCTCCGGAGGCTGAGACAGGAGGATCCCCAATTGAAAGCCAGACTCAGAAAAAGCGAGGCACTAAGCAACTCAGTGAGACTCTGTCTCTAAATAAAATACAAAGTAGGGTCAGGGATGTGGCTCAGTGGTTGAGTGTCCCTGAGTTCAATTCTCAGTACACTGACCCAGCACCAATCTGTCAGTCTTTTACTCTCTTATGTTGTGTATAATATAACAGAACAGGCTTGTTGAGAGTAGAAGTACGATGGAAAAGTCAAAATCCAAGGTCATTGTGTAGTTATTATATGACATTTATACTTTTGACATGTTTAATGTACCGTTGAATATGATTTTCAAATGATTTACTAACACTGTGAAAAGAAAAATTCATTACTTGAAGGCAGGCTGTGAACTCTCAGAATTTCAGAATAACCATATGGGTCACCAGTGTACAAACAAAGGAAGTGGAAATATTTTTTATAAATGCTTCCTATGTGCCCAAATATTTTCTATGTTCCAGGACTTTTTTGTGAATTATCTCATTTGACCTTCTTTCAAATAAGGGAACTGAAGTTCCCCTCATTTCATAGATAGAACAACTGCCCCAGAGAGGTTGTAATTTGGGGATAATTAGAGGACCCAGGACTTGAACATAAGTCTGATTCCAATGTCTTCTTTACCTGATATCTGAATACACTTCCTGGGTCCTAATGAATGGCTGAGGCCATGTGACATATTTAATTATCAAAACTGAGGTGACTCAAGCTGGGCAACATCCTCTAGAAACCTCTTTCCTTTGCCATGGCAACCAGCCATGATCAAGATGGCTGTCGCTCCCTTACTCTAGATCCTGGGCTGTCAAAGGTGGGCTGACTCCCCGGCCATGCTTTCTCTACTCTGGCTATCCTGTGGCACCAAGATTGAGTGAGGTGAGTGAGGTGCTGTAGTTCCTTGAGGCTCTCTAGGTATTTCCATCTTGTCCCATCCCATAAGTTTTGACTTGGAGGAGTAAGGCTCAGAGAAAGTCTTTCTGGCTCTCCTTTTATTCATCCCCCAGCCTTTCCTCAGCCAAAGAGGGAATTTTACCTCCTTCCGTGTGATGGAAAAACTTAATGGGGGTGGGGGGTGCCAGGGATTGCACTCAGGGGCACTCGACCACTGAGCCATATCCCCAGCCCCATTCTGTATTTTATTTAGAGACAAGATCTCACTGAGTTGCTTAGCACATCGCTTTTGCTGAGGGTGGCTTTGAACTTGTGATCCTCCTGCTTCAGTTTTTTGAGCCCCTAGGTTTACAGGTTTGCCTGGCAGGAAAATTTAATTTGATATCATATCATGCCTCCTACCTGTGATGCCCAATGGCTGGTTTTATAGGCTTGTGCTCTAGTCTTAGAGGCCTGGCTTGTATCTTTAATACCAGCTCTTATAAATCAAAAACACGGGCTGGGGATGTGGCTCAAGCGGTAGCGTGCTCGCCTGGCATGCGTGCGGCCTGGGTTCGATCCTCAGCATCACATCCCAACAAAGATGTTGTGTCCGCCGAGAATTAAAAAAAAAACTAAATATTAAAAATTCTCTCTCTAAAAAAAAAATAAATAAATCAAAAACACTTGGGCTTCTCACTTACCTTCACCAGGAACTTGAGGAACTTTTTCATGAATCAGACAGCTGAGTTTTTCCACCGAGAACAATGAGCATTGTCCTCTACCTGTTGCTTGGCAGGTAGAGGAAAAGAAGTGAATAATAAAGGCAAAAAATGAACTCTTATTTACACCGCAACCTCCAACCATCTGTGTACCCACCCAGCCTACTCCCTTCACTGTCATCAGAGCCCTGTTCCAGCCTGGCCTCGCCTCTCATTCTCTTCCCCTATCTGCAATCTCCCTGGTTTACTGCTTCCATCACCTCACATTTAATCATCTTTATGTTTTCCCCATCAAGACACATATACAAACACTCAACTAAATTCCCCACCTGATTGTATGTCCATTTTTAATCTCCTCCTTGGGTGTTTTTGAAAGAGGAACACAGCACCCATTACTCCTAACCCCTTCCTTTTAGACTTCCAATCCACTGGGCCTGTGGCAGCTTTATCTCACTTAACCCTTAGCAGCATTTGCTCCTGTTGACCATTGCTTCTTAAAGCTCCTTCCTCCCCTGGCCCATCCTCTTCAGGCTTTCTGGCCACCTCTGGCCTCCCTAGTGAGCCTCTAAGCTTTCCCATGTTGTTGTTGCCGCCTGTATTCTCCTGTGCCTTGCTTTTCTGCCTGCATCTCCCTCAAGTGAACTTATCCACCACCAAGGACTTAGTCCCTCTTTGCCCCAACCACACCTTTTCCATCCTGCATTTTTTTTTTTTTTTGCAGGAGTGAGTGTTGTCTCTTTGACTGTTCACTTCCTGGTGGTAACAACCCTGCTTTTTCCAACAAGTTTAGGGTTCTTCTATCTTACAAGCAGAACATTTCTTTTGGTTTGTTTTTTTACTCTCCAAGGTAAGTCAAAAGATAAACTTTGTCACATTTTAATTTCAGAGTTTATTTGAGCAGACAGGGATTCATGGATAGGGCAGTTTGAAACTAGAGTGGTTCAGGGCTCCTCCAAAGGAGCACGAGAGTGTGGTTTTCATAGGATGAATGTAAAGCAAGGCAAAGAACCATTTGATTGGTTGAAGTGGAGAAGCAGTCTTACTTGGGATCATTCTAGTGGAAAGCCTCTGTTTAGAGGTTAGTGGGCAGTTTCTGACCTATTAATCTTAAGTTTCATCTTCCTAGAATATGAAAATGAGTTGGACTTTGGTTTGCTGATGTAGAAACCTAGGGCACTGGAGCTGGCCTGGTCCAATGGGCTCACAATTAATTATTTTAACTGGTCTTATGCATTTCTTTCAAAATGAATTGCAGTATTTGCCTGGGAGGCAGGAAGGGCAGGGCACTGCCTCAATTAGGTCCTGTTATAGCCAGCATTTGGGTGGTGGCCCTTTTGTGAATGTAAAGATTCTTCCTAATAGCACCTTGTTCTATCCTCCAAAACTTTGCACAATCAACTCCCTCCTTCCATGTCTGGAACATTCTTTACCTCCCCTCCCCACTTTCTGCTTATCTCTGCTGGAATGTAACTTTCTCTAACCACCTTTTATTACCTCGCACCTCTCCATCACTCTCCATCCTCCACCTGACTCCCCACATCCCCTTTTCTTAGCAAATATCACCATGTGACATATTTTAAGTGATGTGTCTATTTTCTCCTTTTGGACTGTAAGCTACAGGAGGGCAGGAAATTTTGCTGCTTTGCTTAGCATTATATCTCCAGTGCTTCAGACAAGGCCTGGCAGACTCAATACATATTTGTTGAGAGGATGAATGAATGAATGAACAATATGTCTTTCCATGAGAAGAGGTAATTCACTGCAATCGATTTAAACTGTCCTACATAAATCACATCAGAAATCTGGGATTCACCTTAGTCTTGTTCCTCTCCTCAATATTCAATATCACTCAGTATCAATATCACTTTTACCCACTCAGTGTCTCTGAACTTAGTTCCTGCCTCTCTGCTTTCATTCCCAGTTCAGATCCACATATCACTATATTGTAGCCTTGGCTTCATGCTAAGTTTCTCCATGTTAGTCCTCACTCTCCAAATGATCCTTCCCACTATAGCCAAAGGGCGTTTCCAGCACACAAAGCTGCTGATGATACTCCCTGGCTCAAAAGACTTCAGTCTTCCTATTCCCCAGGGTTAACCTGATCTCTTTTGCAGACATGCAGCTCTTGACAACCTGGCTTCCTCTTAAGTCTGTCGCCTCACCTGTGAGAGCTTTCTCCTTGGACTCAGAGCTCCACCCAACCAATCTCCTTCTGTGAGTTCAAGAACCAGGACATGCTAGAAACACAGGGGCTCTTGGATAGGGAGTGGCATTATGAGCTGAAAGTCTTCACAGACTCCAAAACAAACAACACACACACAGCTCTTGCCTCCTCCCACCCCAACCCCCTTCTATGTTCACACAGGGCTCTGTTTCCCTTTGCCAATTATGTAATTATAGCACTTCATTGTAATTGTCTGGTTATTAATCTCATCCATCAGACAGTGAGCTCCTGAGGACAAACTCTTTTCATGTATTGTTTGTTTGCTCAGGGTCTCAAAGAGAAACTAGTGCAGGGTGGGCACAGCAGAAATGTGGGTTGAAAAGATGACGGGTAAATGTAATTTAAACAAACACATTAATTTCATTCACATAAACAGAAAGAAAATTCAATTATCTTTTTTAAAATGGGAAAAAAAACAAGTTATTTAAAAATAACCCCTCTAATTAGTAAGACAATTTTAATGTTTGACATCTAACTTTCTCCAGGGTATGCAGAATTATTGAGTGTTATTTTGAATTTGTGTACCTATATTCCTTTAAAAGTGAATGATTTTAGTATAGAGAAAAATACAACTTGAAAGAAATCATCCACATAATGTTCCAGCTTTTAATTTAGGTGCTATGAAAACAAACATGTTTAGTGTGTTCCTGCAGCAGGTGTGGGACGAGTGGGGCAGCCATTTCTCTGGGCCACCTCCCCAGCATCCCACCTTCCTGCCCCGGGGTTGACGGCACTTAGAAACGCGGAAGTGGTTGTACAGTCTCCAAGGTCTATTTAATCTTTGGCCTAGTTACTGAATTTGCCAAAAAGGAGGCCAATTAGTTCCAGGTGTGATGCTGGGGTCTCTGATGTGGAACTTCCCCATTGGGAAGTTGGCTCACACCTGCCTCCGAATGGCTCCAACATTATTACCCAGCCTTTTCTCTTGCCTATGAGCTGGGAAGGAAACTCTGTTCACTTGTTTTATTTCAAAGTCAGTGTCCCATATCTCCTTGAGAATCAAGAATGCATTTGGTAATGATCTTTCCACAATGTGAAAATTCAGTGCTATTTAGGTCATACAAGTTATAAGTTAAGAAATGGCCCTCTGAAAGATTAGATCGCAAAGCTTACTTTTATTGGAAAAAAAAAAAAAAAGCATTTCCCACTTTTGACAAACTCAAAAATACACCTGTGTTGATGAAGCTGGTCTTGCCCCTCATTCATGATGTGGTTCTTTTTGCCCAAATGGGTGATTTGTCTCCAGGGAGACTGATGTAACAGTTTTTCTATGAAGGAGCATAAAGAAAAACACGTGATGAATTTCACGTATTGTAAAAATCCCTGCTTAATGCTTTCCAGTGTAGAATGCTCATCTTATACACCCTTGAAATGTTCCCAATTATAGTGTTCTTTTTTCCAGCCCTTGGGAAAACCAATTTTACTATTAGTTATACACACTTTTGGATCCATGTTTTCATTCTCAACCAAGAATCATGGCAAATTCTCAGCAGCTGATGTATATATGGGGAACTAACATTGTTCATTCTTTAAAAAGGTCCCTGTAGTATCGGATGTAATACGAAATTCATGGGGGCAAGAAGGCAGCCCCAACTCCCTAAATGCCTGTGGCTCACTTCGTTCACCCCCAACTCCTGCCAGGCCCTCAGTCCCTGTGGTTTAAACAGAGGCCTGTAACCTCAGGCTTGAACTTTGGGGAGATTGTCCCCACCCAGATATAAAGAACATCTATGAGGAGAACATGAGGATTTGATTAGAAAATGTGTTCAGGAGGTTGGACGGCTATGTACCAAGAAATATACTCTCATTCTTACGTAGTGTATAAAACCAGTGAAAAATTTGGGGTTGATGGAGAAATATTGGAATTCTATAGCCTAGGATGTGATGAACTCTTTTCAAATGGAAACAAAAAGTGCCTTAATTGTAGTACAAATATCTAACTTAAAAATCAAACACAGCTAAAAGCAGAATCAGGTAGGTGTGTATTTTCTGCTCCATAAAGATCACAATGCCAGGTGCCAATCTTATAAATGAACTCCAAAGACCAAATCCTTATTGGAGGTCTAGAAAAAACAATATTTTCATAGTACCAACAAGGAACAAATGACTATTAAGCCACATTCTTATATTCTGTCCTGTATATTTACTTTGGACATCAAATTTTCTAAAAAACACCCAAGATCATTGTATGAAATGTGCTTCTAATACAGTAACTCCCAATCTTTAAAAAGGAAAATAACATAAAGCATAAAACAGTATGGCAATGTTTGTAGTGAAAAGAGCCCCTTTTAGAGTAATGCTCACCTTAGTCCTTTCCTGCTTCTATAACAAAACACTATAGACTGGGTAATTTATAAATAATAGAAATTTATTGCTTGTGGGAAGCCACTCCTGAGCTATTTAGCGTCTTCACTTAGCCTTGAGCCAAGGAGATTTTGGTCTGGCATTGCACACTATTTTGTGGCCCCTCCCACTTAATGGATTATACAATGAGTGTGACTTCAAGTCCCTCTGCTAGGAAGCTGCTCTGTTAGCTGTGGAATTGGGTGTGACCCATTGGTCCTGGACAGACCACCTCCTACCTAATTTGGCAAAAGAACATTCTATGGAATACCTTTGAATTTCCCCCATATAAATAAAGCAAGTGGGGGCTCTTGTTCTCTCTTTCTGATGTGGAAGTGGACCCTTAAGGTCAAAGAGCCCTCCTGCCCTCACTTTCTAAATTACTTTGGATGTCGTGTGGTTTTTCTGCCACCTTCTTTTCTTAGCTTTATTTCGCAGCCAGCCCAAATCATGCAGAGGAAACTCGAATTCCACCACCTGTGCAGGACGTGGGTGAGAATTGCTCAAAGTTTTAGAAGCTGGGATAAAGATCAAGGTGTCAGCAGATCTGGTGTCTGAAGAGGATGAACCCAGTGTTCTCACAGATGGGACAAAATAGCAAAACAGGTTCCCTTAAAATACTTTATAGAGGTACTAACTCCATTCATGTGGGTGGGTCCCTGATGGCCAAATTACCTCTAAAGGCCCCACTTCTTAATATTCTCATTAGGAATTAAGTTGCAACATGATTTTAGAGGGACACAAATATTCTCACATTGGAGCAGTGAAAAAAAATTAGATAGCCAATGCTGGTGATAATTTACTAAATAAAATATATTCATTCAAACATCAAGATAAAACTGATTTAGGAAAGTTAGAATTTGGTGCTTTGTAAACTTCTTTAGGTGAACACTGGTCCTAAGTGACAGAATAAGATTCTTTTGCCTAAAAGTTACTGAGAGATTAAAGGCAGATGACACACTGAAGTATCATTTAGATTTTGGATGTGTCTCTGAATCCATGAAAAATTCTGGGAAGAAAACGAGCAGAAATGACAAGGAGGCAGTTGTCATGCAATAGTTCTTTGAAAGACATTCAGAACTTTGCCTCAAGTGAGTCTTGGTCCACAATTGGGCCACTGACCATTTGATACTGATGTTGAGATGAAACTTAAAATCATTGATAAGATACATTTCAACAGTCCCCCCATCAGTTCAATTAGTTGGTGTTAGAGATTTTGGAAACTTGACCTTCTGCTTATGAGTATCTGGGAAAACAGTGAGACCCATATCATGGAAGTTTGCCATGTTTATATCATAACTATATACATTATGTAGAGCACATGCATCAGATTCTCTGGAATGAAGTGGAATATAAAAATATTGCTTAATACAATACTAAGGCATAATTGAGCAGTGATTTTTGTTTCAAACATGTAAAATCAACTTTAGGGAAATATTCCTCTCTGATAACACTTGTAGATCTGTACTTGTTTTTAGACTTTGTTTACCTGTGAGTTTTTTGTTTGTTTGTTTTACAAAGTTTCCTATTTTAGTTGAATTAACAATAAGAACAACACTACTTGTTGGGGGAAATGTGATATACTGGAGTGATTTCCTGTAGGAATACAGAAAATGTCCCAAGTATTAAAGTTGAAAGATGTTTCATCTGGGGCATAAGCTCTCCATGGACCATTCTGGATACTCATTCTATTTGAGCAGATGTTCTCTTCATTTTATGTGGCCCTATGATTCATGCTCCAGTAGAAAGCAAAGGTGTTTTCAAAATTTTATGCACATCTATGACTCATTCTTATGCATCATGCATATGTACCTTTAATTCTAAGGAAAAAACAGGAAATTATTTGATTCATCTTGCCTTAATATACTCTTGTTGTTCCAGATAGATTTTTCTCAAGCTAAGTTGAGAACTATAATTAACTTTTAAACCCTTACCTCTTTATTAACACATTTTCTTTTGCTGTGCTGTTGTTGCTTTTTTTCTTTTTGCCTTCTCTTTGAATGAGAGTCTGACTGTAGTGTCCCACTAGCCATAAATCCTCTTGCTGGCCTACTTCAACGTCCAACTCACTCCCCTTCCAATATTTCAGACCCTTCCTCAGCAGTCTCTTGGTCTGCAGAGCACTTGGCATGTTGGAGAGGAAGATGAAGTGTGTTTCCCTTTGAGTTGGAGGTAAGCTGAGAACAATCTTCCAGTAAATCACTCACTCTCAACCTCTTCATTGTCAACTATTAGCATCTCCTTTCCAAAAACTGAAATAATATCCCATAACCTGGCAGGTACACTATCTTCTAGGTTGAACTCATAGAGTGTTTTTTAAATTCAATTTAAGTATGATAAAACAATAATTTTGAGTTGTTAACCAATGGATTTCTCCTTACCTTCTTCTTCCCTTTGCCTCCCTTTAGATGTCTTTTCCCCCATTTGGTTTGGTTCCATTCAACAAGAAGATAACCTCAGTACAGGGATGTAACAGGACTTAAAACTTCCCTAGGTCTGTATCCTCCGAACCTCAGCACATCAACAAGATTATGCTAGGTGCCTCCAATGGGACCTTGAAAGAGAAGGAATGTCATTCAAGAGCATCATTCACTGATATCTCCCTCAAGAAGCAGAGTGAATTCTTCCCTTTCTAGTCCCTAGTCTGGGAAATATCTCCAAAAATTGGAATGAAAATGGAGACAGAGAGGTGCCAACTCTTGTTAGCCTGTGATGTTACATGTTTCTATACAGCATGCTGGGGATTCTCCAGAGACTGACTGTAGCCTGGCTTCTTGTCCATGGAGGAAAGTACAAGGAAGCAGGTAAGACTGCAGGGAAGAAATTGCTCTCTGCTACGTTTAGGTAGATGATGCCAGTCAGCCTCACTGAGATCTTTGTACCTCAAATGAGAACTAGAAAAAGAGAATAAATCTCTAGGGGCCATGATATTATGAGATGAAGTCTGTGGTCTTGGTCCATTTGTGCTGCTATAACAAAATTCCATAGACTAGGTAATTTATAATAAATAGAAATTTATTTCCTACAATTCTGGAAGTTGGAAAGCCTAAGATCAAGGTGCTGGGATTTAGTTTCTGGAATAGGTTCTGCTTCCAAAATGGTACTTTGTTGCCATTTCCTCATATAATGAAAAGTAGGAGAACCAAAAAGGGTGAATGCAGCATGAAGCCGCTGGTAAAAAGCCTTCATCTCATTCAAAGGGGCTCTGCCCTCATGACCTACTCACCTCCTAAAGGCCTCCCCCACAATACTACGACGTTGGTGGTTATGTTTCAAGATATGAATTCTGGGAGACACGCAGACCGTAACAGCTGTGACAGGAAAACCAAAACAGAGAGATAAGCTGAGGATCCAATGTTCCCTTCCCCATCCAATAAAAATAACTTCCCTTTTTGGATGGCACATGTTCCTGAAAATCATGGAGACCTGAGGGAGGCATTAAACTTTATTAAATAAAAAATGTTAATGTTTTTTAAAGAATTCCTGGGTAGTAAATGAGATGTATACTCACTCATATTTGGCACTGCATTGCAATATTATAATGGTGACTTAATTTCATTAGTAAAAGTGATAAATGCTTATAATGACAATAATAATGAAAGAAGCAATAAATCATGCCAAATAACATCACTAATAGGTGACCTATTGCTTTAATTTGGAGCTGGAATGTCTCCCAAAGGCCTATATATTAAATTCTTGATTCTTGGCTTGGTACTATTTGGAGGTAATGGAACCTATTGGAAGTGGGGCATAGTAGAAGGAAGTTTGGTCATTTGGGGCATGCCCTTGGGGTGAATATGGAGATCCCCTTCCATATGGATCTTTGCTTCCTAAGGGTCATGTGGTGAACAGCCCTTTTCTGCCACGTGCTTCTGTCATGATGTATTATACATCCATAGGCCCAGAGCAATAGGGCCAAGCAACCATGCATTGATAACTCTGAGACCATGAGCCAAAATAAACCTTTCATATCTTTTTAGTTTTATTATCTCAGATATTTTGTCACACTGATGGAAAGCTAACTAGCACACCAAAATAATGAAGGGGAATAATTTCATTGAAATGGAATCAACCATATGTGGAATAGTAAAGTAAAAGGCATTACACTTAATTTTCCTTGAATTTAGTATTCAATATAGAAAAACACTATAACAAAATTAGAGGAAAAAGCTAAAATAATTAGGTGTACTTCTCATAATTGCTTCTTTACCACAGAAGATACCAGTTAACACAAGAATCCTTGAAAGTTAAAGGATAAAAACATTAAGAGGTTGAAGTCATTACATTTTGTTTGTAACAACATTGTTGACTTTATAAAGTATAAATTGATTCCCTACAGAAAAGATGAGATTAATATTTTTGTGTTTCCTCCCACTCCACTTTCCCCAAATCCCATATTTAGTTAAAGTCCCATCTCAACGACTGTAGGCTTAATCATGTTTCCTACTTTGGCCAATGAACCGTGATTGGACATGATGTTTGCCTCTTCTAAGCAAAAGTATTTAATGTAAATGTATGCTTTGGCTTAGAACCAACTGGTTTGAACTTCCACAATGAAAATAGCATGTTCTAAAGTTGGGCTATTCTTTCAGTCTGGCTTAAACAAGGAGAAAATATGTGGGGATGAACCCAACAGAACCACAGCTGATTTCCTATTTAATATGTGCAAGCTAACAATATTTATTGTTGTAATCCATTAGGATATTGATTTTTATTACAGCATCAAAAGCAGCAACAGTTGTAAACTTCATATATTTATATTTTGTCCTATAAATATGATTCCTTCACTTATTTAGATTTAGTTTTATATTTAAATATATTTATGGTTTAGTATCAATATTTTACCATGGTATTTCCATTTCTGAATGATTTATTTTGATTCATCTCTTGATTAGCTAAATTTCAACATTAAGTAGGTTTGTCCAGAAAGGTTCATAATTGTATGTTATGTTTTGATAATTTTTTTCAATTTTGTGAATACATCTTGTGGCCTATCTCTAGTTGAATACCAACTTATCTGGGTATAGTATTCTTAAATTTTAATTCCTTTATTTTAAAGTGTTGACAAGAAAATTTAAAGAAATAGAAAAATTAGGTAAATGTTGCTATAGAAAACTTCAAAGGACAGGCTAATATGTTTTTTCCTTATAAGCAAATTTTTTCTTTTGACTACATTTCTAATATATTCTTTGCTTATTTGTTTGTTTGAAGCCCATTAAAGAAGACAAGATATATAAATATATAGAGAGAGATCTGTGCAGATTATTATATATCAATTTTTTCTGGTCTTTTCTATTTTGAATTTTCTATTTAATGGAATTTTTTAAATCATAGCTCTGAATATCTGTTTCTGTTTTACTGATTCTCTGATGAAAGAATACTAAATTATCCATATAGTGACTCATTTATTTATTTTAATTTTTAAAAATTGTGGTAAAATAAGCATAGCAAAATTTAACATTTCATCCATTTTTATGTGTGCAGGAGTTCAATGCATTCACATTGTTTTGCAACCACATCCACTATCCATCTTCAGAACTTTTTTATTATCTTACAAAACTGAAACTTTCTAACTCTTAAATAATTCCCTATTCAGCTCTCCACCCACTCTGGGCAACCACCATTCAACTTTCTGTGAATTTGATTATTCTAGGTGACATGTGTAGGTAGAATCATAAAGAACTTCTCATTGTTGCTGGCTTTTTATCCCCCTTAATATAACGTTTTCAGAGTTCATCCATGTTATAATATGTGTCAGAATGTTCTTCCACTTTGAAACCAAACAATAATATTAAACTGTGTGTGTATACCATATTTTGTTTGTTTGTTCTTATTAAATCAGTATTTAGGTTGCTACTACATTTTGGCTATTACGAATAATGCTACTATGAACATACATACATCTATTTGACTTCCACTTTCAATTCTTTGGAATATTTATCAACAAGTTGAATTGCTGGATAATTTGGCAATTCTATATTTAATTTTTTAAGGAACTGCCATTCCATTTTCTTTTAAAAACATTTTTTATAACTTAATTTTATTTCTGTATTATTTTTTTATGTGGTGCTGAGGATGGAACCTAGTGCCTCACACATGCTCTACCACTGAGCCCCAGCCCCATCCCCTGCCATGTCATTTTCTATAGCAGCAGCACCATTTTACATTATGTAAAATATAATATATAATTGTATTTGTGTAATCCCAGCAGTAAACAAAGATGTCACTTTTTACACATCCTTACTCCCTTGTTTCCTGTTTTTTAAAAGTAGTAGCTATTCTAATGTGTCAGGTGATATATTTCTTGCTCTAACTCATCCACATGAATTATTTTTATCTATTTTCTCTCTCTCTCTCTCTCTCTCTCTCTCTCTCTCTCTCTCTCTCTCTCTCTCTCTCTCTCTCTCTCCACACACACACCCCATCTCTTCTCTATTTGCTATTATCACTTTGTCATTCTCATCTACATTCACTATAATAAATTCTAGTAATTCTTTTTGTTCTTTGTTATTAATTACTTATTGATATGATTGTTTTGGTAATCAGTTTCCCTAGCTTTGCAGTGTGTATTTTCAACTCTGTAGTTTTATTATCTTCATTTACAGAATTAAGATATTTTAAAAATGTTGTATTTCAAAGCATTTCCAAGGAGTATCTTTCTGTTTCTTAGGACAGATTTTCTTCAAGACTAGGTTCATCATCTGTCTTTGCCTGCTAAATATCGTTGCTTCTTTTCTTATTTTGTGTCTGTTTGCAAAGTTGCTATGCCTCTTCTCTTTTTGTTTATATTTTAATGCATAGTGTAGGAAGCGTTCACCAGTCTTTAAGAGACTACGAGTGCACACTCTGTGAAACACATCTTTCTTTTTCTAAATCTACCTTTCTTCCTCTCTCATCTAAAGTTTGAGGTATAAATTTATATTCTAGACTCTTTTTTTGAAACCTGAAGGCTTTGGGAAGAGAGGGAAAGATTATTTGGGATTGGATGCAGTCTTTGTTAGAGCATATAAATTGTTTTAACAGTCCATAAATGCACTATGAAAGGTCCCAGTTCTGCTGAAGCACACCCCATTCCTTTGCTTTGGCTATTCAATCAGCCCAGAGCCCAAGCAGCATTTTCCTACCTCAGCCTTGGATTCTTCAGGCAGATAGGACTTTCTAATCCTGTATAGGACTTTCGATCCTATGAGACTTTTCCTTGGCTTCTTCCTGAGTGGCCAACTCTCTCCCACAGGCTGCCCTTGTTCAAACTGGGAAATATTTCTAATAAATACAGAATTTTGGCTCTACTTTTTTCTTCCCCTTTGTCTTTCCCCTCCTCCTCCTCCTCTCCTCCTCCTTCTCCTCTTTTCCGTCTTCTCCCTCTCCTCCTTCTTCCCCCTCTTCCTCTTTCTCCTCCTCCTCCTTCTCCTTCCTCCTTAACATCCTCCTCCTCCTCCATTTCTAGAAGGTGGGGTAGAAAGCAAGCCATAAAGCAATATTTTGTTGTTTTTCTTTCACTAATTAACATTTAGGTCATAAAGTTTAATCCCTTTTTATTTTGGGGGAGATGGTTTTGATTGTCTGCTTCTTATTTTTTTTTTTAATGAAGAAAGAGGAGATTTGTTATCAGAATTTATTCTGTCTTTACTGGATATTAAATTTCCAGTCTCAGGGCCAGAGGAAGTCTCACCTTCCCTCTAAGGAAAAGCAAATTTGTGGCTCTTCAGCACGGAGGGGATGTTTATTAGAAATCGCGACAGCTACGTTGACCTTATATTTTTAGTTACCCAGAATTTCAAGGAAAATTGCATTTTATCCACCAATAGATGACAAGAGGGGCCTATGTTGTCATTACAGTGCTGAATTCTCGGGCTTGCTGTGCATTTTGAGAGGATCCTTTCCCTTTCCTGATATCTGTCCATCTATTGAGGAGTTATATTGGAGTGAAGTTGGGTTAGGAGGAAATTTGGCCTAAGAAGATGGAGTAGTTGGGGCAATTATTTAGGTGATTGGTGTGTTGGGGCAGCTGCTCCCAAGATGTTGGGTATTTTTGTTAGCTTGTGTTGCTGTGACTGAAAGACCTGAGGAGAACAATTTAGAGGAGAAAAAGTTTATTTGACACTTAAGAAGTGTCAGTCCATAGATGAGTGACCAACTCTACTGCTGTAGGCCCAAGGTGAGGCAGCACATTATGGGGGAAGAGTGCAGTCAGTCGGGGGAAACTGCTCAGCTCATGGCAGGGTCAGGACACAGAGACAGAGAGGGAGGAAGGGGCCTCAGGAAGAACAAGCCTCTAGGGCATGCTCTAGGGATCTACCTCCTCCAGGGATGCCTCACCTGCCTACAGTTATGGCTCAGTTAACCATCTCAGTGGATTAATCCATGGAACAGGTAACACCTCTCATCATCTAACTATTTCCATCTCTGAAAATTCTTAAATTGTTTTACACATAAGTTTTTAAAAATATTTTTTTAGTTTTCAATGGACCTTTATTTTATTTATTTATATGAGGTGCTGAGGATTGAACCCAGTACCTCATACATGCTAGGCAAGCGCTCTACCACTGAGCCACAACCCCAGCCCCACACATGAGTTTTGAGGGATATCCCATAAATAAATCATAACACTAGGCAAAAAGAAATAGGCTACAGAAGGGAAGGAGGTGGGCTGTGGTTTGTGAGGGGCTGGGACTAAACTAGATTCTCTGCTGGCCTGCCTTCTGTTTTGCTACCCACCTGCCTTCTCATCCTGTCACGTCTGCCTTGCTGCTTTTACCTCACTGTTTCTCTGCTTTTTTAGATCTGTCCCAATCTGTGGTCAACTCTGTCCATAATTTTGACAAGGTAAAAGACAATGCAGAAATCGATTTTTTAAAATATTATTGCATCATTTCATCTGTATGTCAGTATAGATCCACTTTTGTCAATTATTTTAATCACCTGACAGGCCTTATTTTTGTCTCTGAAATAATTGATGATGATCTGATCTGGACAACTTGTAAACATCAAGATAAGGAATTGCTTTGTGCTTGTATATTTGTTCCAACAGAATAGTTTGTCCATATGCAACTAAAATGCCACAAATGCCAAAGGCACCAAAATTTCCACATTGATCCAGGAAGTAATATTTAAAATCTTTTCTGGTATGTGGGAAAAAAAATCATGTCATATCCAGGTGATTGACCCAATATCTAACACATCTGCATTGTTGATGTCTTTTGGCACCATAAATAATAAAACTTTGCATATGTTGGAAAAAGTCCAAAGTCTTCGAAATTCACAGGTGACCATGGGAAAGAGAAATCCCAGGTCACACGTGGCTTGCCTTGCCGACCCTCACTGGGGCTGGGCTCACTGGTGCCCATGGGATCTGGCTTCCCAGGGTCACCCATCAGAGTTCCCAGTCATCACAGCTTGAGACCCTCCCAGGATGACCTATGTGACTACACAGGTGATATTGAGTTTATCTTCCCCTTGAACATTGATTCTTCCAAGAACTCAGGTTTCAGTGACATTCTTGCCTCTCTTCAATGGGGATTGATAGATCTCTGATTGGTGCTGAGAGTCAGGAAGAAGAAGGGACTTGGGGCATTTTGCCACTCTCCTCCCTGGGAGCTGGTTGAGAATTCTCTCAGGGAGATCTGGTGGGGTCATGAAGTTTTCTTGGACTAGTCTTATATCTAAGACTCCTTTCCCTAAAAATGGAGTTTTGTGTCAGGAAGTTATGATCAACAGGATCATGACTCTGAGTTTATTGTTCCTGAAAAAAAAAATTCATACTTTCTTGGTGTCATTAGTAAGTGATAGCTCACCCCACCAGTTAATATTTCTGAAGAAATACATTTTATTTGAGGAGATAGAGGTAGTAAGAGGACAGGCCTGAAGCCTGGAGCAATTCTCTTCATAATTTTAATAATAATGATAATAATAATAAAATAATCCAAGAGTAAGTTTGTGTGAGGATTAAGTTTAAATAATAACACAAAGCACATAGCATAGCTCCCGCCACAATAGTATATGTTCAATAATAAAAATAACAGGGATTCTTGGAAACTCACCATAATAGACACATGTGTCTGCTATACAGTTATTGGTTATTTAACCACATAGAGAGTTAACCAATGTGAAATATGTGGGGGAGACTTCCTAAACCTACTACAGTAGGCTTTATTCCATAATTCATAGGAAAGAAATATTATATGTGATAACATATGTTATTATATAAGACTTAATTATGTACTCATGTTGAATGAAATATAGATAAATGGAAAAAAGCTGCATTTACTCATCATTTAAAATATTATAGCTAATTTATGGAGCTCAGACATGTACAGGAGTACCTTAAGGCTCTTCTCTATGCTCATGGACCTTCTAAGTAGAAAACCAAAATCTGACTCCAAGTGTGCGGGAGTCATGCCGGGGCTCTGGTTCTCTAACTAAGCACATTGCTTCTTTTGCTAGCTATTGATTTGCTGGGCTATGCTTCAGGCTGTCACTCACAAACTCTTCAAACCTTTAAGGAGCTTTGATGTTGACTCTGACTCTGTGTTTGTTTATCTTATTTACTCCTCTTAGCTGCTCTGCAAGGTGACTATTACTATCATACTTTAGAGTTGGGGAAACAGAGGTTCAGGGAGATTCAGTCACACAGCTTTTTACTGGCTGATTCCAACCTGGTCCTTCAGGCTCTTTCCTCTTTGACTCACCCATGCTCACCCAACTACCACCCACCCACCAACTTGGAACCTCTTCCCTGTGCAGGCAGGACAGCCAAGCAGGGTGAGGCCACCCCACCAGCTCCAGCCTCCTGGTCATGCGTGCTCTGAAGTTTAATTTAAGAGGAAGAGGACCAACCAGTGAGTCAGTGGTGTGGCTCTCCAGGGAAGCCTGCTTTTGACCCTCTGCTCCAGCCCAGCCCTACTAAGATCATTAGGCCTGACAGCCTCACAGCTGGAGATGTGGCCAGCCTGCCAGTGGCCTGATTGATGATATTAGTTACGGTCCTAACACTGGGTGTTATTGTTTTAGCACTTCATCTGTTTCCCTTTAGATGGCTGGTGGTGGAGATTTTCATCTTTGTCTTTTGATTAACCTCAAATAAAGAGGAAGCTAGTGAGCACCAAACATGTTTGGAAGGATTTCAACCCCAATTAAGTGCATACTGTAGCATGATTTGATTTGTGGGAGATGAAAAATAAGGAATTCAGAATAAATCACATCTAACATGAAACCAGGGACTAAATTTAGGTGCTTAACAACATGGAATGTACGGTTTCCTAGCCTTTAGTTTTAGGCTGCTTGTGTTGGCTGACTCTCCAGATGTTCATTGATATCCCCTAACTTTTTTGCCTTGAACAATAAATGTGGGAATCACCATTTGAGCCCCATTCTCCTTATATGCTAAAAGAGTTGTAAGGAAGTCTGCTCTCTATGCCTTTATAAAATTTTAATGATTAGTATATATTGATTGTATGAATTAATGGTTTCATTGTGATATTTCCATACATCCATTTAATGTGCTTTGATTATATTTACCTTCTCACCACCCAGTTCCTCCTCCCTCTAGTCCTTTTCCCACCCCTAAAATTTCTCCTTCTACTTTCATATCTTTGTATTTGTCTTTTTTTTAAGATTTTACATGTGAAATGAAACATGTGAAATTGATTTATTTTTCTTAACACAATGATCTTCAATCCCAGTATAATTCTATTTTTCGGGTGTGTGTGTGTGTGTGTGTGTGTGTGGTATTGGGGATCAAACCCAAGGCCTTGTGTATGTTAGGCAAGAACTCTACCAAATGAGCTATATCTTCAGTCTCTATTTTTTCCTTTTTGAGGGACCTCCATACTGTTTTCTACAGAGGCTGTACTAATTTGCATTCCCACCAACAATGTATACGGGTTCCTTTTCTTGTCTTTTTTTTTCATTGTAGCCCAATTAATGGGCTGAGATAGAACCTCAATGTTGTTTTGATTTGCATTTCCCTGATTGCAGAAGAGGTTGAGCACGTTTTCATATTTTATTGGCCATTTGTACTTCTTCTATTTAGAAGTGCTGGTTCAAATCACTTGACCATATATTGATTAGATTATTTATTATTTTAGTGTTGACTTTTTAAAAAATTCTTTTTCTGGATATTAATCAGCTGAACAGCTTTCAAAGATATTCTCTCATTCTAATATGCTGTATCTTCACCCTGAGATTGTTTACATTGCTGCAAAGGTGTTTTAATTTGATGTAATTCTGTTTGTCAATTCTTGCTAGTAGGTACTGAGCAATTGAAGTCCTGTTCAGAAAACCATTGCCTATAACAATATCATAACTGTTCCCCCTATGTTTCTAAGTTTCAGGTCTTGCATTAAGGTCTTTGGTCCATTTTGAGTTGATGCTGTCTATTCCTTGATGAAAGTGTGTTGCAAAATTAAGTGCATACTATAACATGATTTGACTTGAGGGAGATGGAAAATAAGGAATTCAGAATAAAACACATCTATTATAAAATCAGGGTCTAAATTTAGGTGCAAAATAAGTCCCCAGTGCAGCACATTCTCCTCTGGGAAATACACCTAGCCTAGGGAACCTGAGATCCACAACTGAGGTACTAGGCATCCTATTTATGTGCCAAGTTGTTTCTTTATATTCTCTTTTCCTCACTCTAAATTCTTTATGTAAAATTTACCACAAGTAAACAGCAAACTCAGCAGTTATTAAGGAGCTGGTTTTTCTCTCCATGCTGTTCCACTGAACAACCTAGCAGTTTTAGAGAGGTCACAACAATCTAAGAATTCTTTTAGATCTCCATTGAACTCCTAATATATGATGCACTCCTAAACTAATTTGATTTTTAGTTGATGTCAGTTTCTTATTTATTAGTATAGATTGAAATTCTGCTATTCAGTGTTTATTTTCTAAGTAGTCCCTGTCTTACCTATGCATTATTTATTACCTCTCATATATTGTTTTATCATTTTAGCCTCTTTTCAGTAAGGGTTTTTTGTTCTTCTATGTCCTCTTACTGAGGATAAGACATGGTTTCCTATGAATTCCTTCTGGTCACTATTATAAATCATCTTCAGATTTTGGTTCATCATGTAGATCTTCAGTGTTAGGGTCACTCTGACATTTTTGTAGGTCTGATGATATCTTTTCCCTCTCATTTCTCATTTTCAAAGAAGGAGAGATACACTGTTTTTCAAAGACAAATTTGTGCTTCCTCTTTGATCTCATTCTTCAAACGAGCAGAAGAACACTGTACTACATGCCCAGCTTCTAGATCCATTCTCAAATCTAGGCTGAGAAATCGCAAGTGCACCGTTACACTGACAAATACCACTCCCACCTCTTGACACTTTGGCCTAATGGAAATCCTAGAAGGCCATAATCCCTAGAATGTGCTGCTCCCTGGAAGCACCCTGTCTATTATGATTTTCTTTGGGGAATTGCCCTTTCTACTCACTCTCTGGGATTTCATATCTTGGATGGAAATAGAAAAAGGAGCTGAGGGTAGGGAGAAAATAGGGCAAAGGATGGCACCAGGCCTCAACGTGTATCACCCACAGGAAGATGGGGCAGTGTTGGTAAGGTCTTCTCACCTACCACCTGTTCATTTGGACGGGGGGATGGCAGGGGTGAGTGCCTGACTCTATTTCCGGGAGTTATAGCACAAAGGATCATGGATTGTGTTTTAAATCCCATTTTCCCCAATCTCACAATTAATGAAAATTGATCCTCTTTTCTGAAAATAAGTCATTTGTTTTGGTGGTGGTTTATGTTTTCATTTTTGTGTGTTTCTATTTAGGTATTTTGTTAGATGATTGAGAGAGACTGAATAAGGGATCCTAAACCAGATGCCATTTTAAATACAACTTTTCCCAGTCTTCCTTTCTTAAAAGTAGAAAGCTCTTTATTTCAAAATATGGTTATGTTGAGATCCTCGTAGATAACGTACCACGTATGTGACAGGAAGAAAGGCCTATTCAGCTGAGACTAGTTCTCTAAGGCAGAGAGACGTCTAATGGGGAAAGGTTTCATGTAACAAAGTTCCTCATTGTCTGGAGAGTCTGCATTGACAGAAAGACTACATTGATGAAACCATCTGATCTTTTAACCCATTCCCCTTATGTGGAGAGATCCTGTAAATTATAATGATCTAATAGCAGAGCTTGGAAACACCTGAATGAAAATGTCATGCAACCCTGAGAGCAGATCGTGTTTTCCCTGCTCAGGGGTCAGTTACTGTGGGACACTGACCAATTTCCCTCTCTCTCCTGAGGATTGGCGCTGCAGTTCATTTCAAGCCCGTGCCTTCAGCCCACTATGACTTCATTACCAGGGGACACTTCCCACATGTGGGATGGGAGGAGGAGTACCTTCCTCTAGTCACAGGGATGTTGACAGAGCTGAGTCTTTGCTGCAAGGGAACAGCGTGTGGACAAATGTTTGGCACTGGAACAGGGCTTGGGCTCCAACATTTGAGCTGCTGAAGCCCAGCTAAGTCCTGCAGCCAAAACTGTGGAGTCCTAGCAGCTTGCTCTACAAAACCTGAATTTAACAAAGTGTCAGTCTATATTCAGTTTGACGGACTGCCATGCACACTGGAGATTCATGTGAAGGCCTCGGGATGAATTTGGTTGGGTGGAATAAGAAGGTGTTTGCATGTGTGCTCCCAATTCCCTCTTAACAGAACTTGACGCCCTCATTCTTCACAGTTTTAGTAAAACACTATAGTTGAGAGGCTGGTCACATAAAAACTTTGAAACATCTTTAACAGTCTATTTTACAGAGGCCACATACTGATTTTTAAATCCTTGAAGTAATTAGGTGTTGTGGGTGTACTAGTGAGAAGTTGGTAGCCTCTCTGCTCAGGGCCACTCCATCATCCACACAACTCTCAGTAGAGAATTACATATGTGAGAATACTAATTAGACCTTGTAGAGTTGGCATTGAGATTGTGTGACCAATAATTGAATCAAGGCTTTCGCAGAAATCAGTTGTAGGAGCAAGAAAATGGACTGTTTGTTTCTGTACGTGTGTAGAAATCCTAAAGTACAGCATGCTCTCTCAGTTGTTCTGTCTGGTTGTCAACTTGATGAGCTCTTTAAGCACTTTACGTTTTACCTGTCTTATATTAATCTTACTTCCTTCACAATGAGAATGGGGAAGATACTGGAAAACCTACAATCTAATAAAAATCTTAAGTTAATTTCTGGTGAGTACCATCTAGTCAAGAGCTAAGTCTTCAAATGACATTTAGCTTCCTACCATCTCCCTGGAGGTGAGCCATTTGCTGACAGGATGGGCTAAAAATCAGGCTAAAAATCCTGTCCCTGATTTGAGGCAACCAGGTTACTTCATGTTGGTTCTGGAATTTTCCCTGATGTCATTTGAGTTTCTCTGGTGAGGCTTAGACTCTTGGTTGGTTTCAAAATCTTGAGGCTATACTTGACAAACTATCACAGTCAGGGTTTTCTGTGGTTAACAACCAACCTCAAAAACTCAACCACTTACCACAATAAACACTAATTTCTCACTCCCAGTTGGATAAGTCAGCTGCAGCTCTGCTGGTTTGACAGGGCTCAGCTGGAATTTCCTCTGGGCTGTAGGCTGGGCTCATATCTGCTCCGTGTACCTTCTCATTCTACCCATGGGCTAAAGGGTCACCTGTATTCTACAGCATGCTATCCCTGGGAAGGAGAACAGACAGTCAGGAAGAGTGAGGGGGGGCTCTGCTTAAAACTGGCACACTGACACCTCCAGTCACAGATCTTTGGTCAAAGCAATTAATTCACAGAGCCAAGTCCAAGGTCCATGGTGTGGAGACATATATATACCTACTCGGAGGTGTGAGTAATTTGTATGAAGATGGTCAGAGATGTATTTTCCTATTATACAGACAGATCAAAGAGTTGAAAACAATAGTTCTACCCTACCATATCAACTATAAAATGCACTAAAAAAGATTTAACATAATTTACACATAGTTTATTAGATGTTCTTAGTTTTTCAGGTAACATCAGAGCAGAAGAGTGCCTATCTCAGTCGTGGCCTAATTTAATTTAATTTTCCTAGAGAACTAGAAAAGAGTTTTTCCACTAACCTCCACACTCAATGTCTCCATCTGATCATATACACATACTAGAGGAAATATTCATTCCATTGGAAAAGATTTATTGTTTTTTCTCTTCAGTGGGATATGTAGGGGAAATAGCTTGGGATCTGTTTTCACACAGACGAGAGTTTCAATCCAACTCAGGAACTAAATTATTTTAAGTTAAAAGTAATGTCAGGCTATTTATTGAACCTCCTATCTCCATTTCTTCATAAATGGTATGAGGGTCTCAAGACCTTCTTTACTGAATAACTCTGCAGATTAAAGGAGGTGGCCTATATAAATTATCTATTATAACTCTCACAAAAATTAATTTCCATTCTCCTAAATCTCATCCACCATCCAAGATAAACTTTATATGCAGATACCTTTACTAAACCATCTTTAACATCCTTCAGAATTCATCAAGCTGCTTCTCATCTGATCTCCTACAGTCTTCTAGGGGAAAGATACATGAACTGCTCCTAGGTTCATGAGTGGACTTCAGGAAGTTTAATGACCTAAACTTTTCTACTTTGGAATCAATGTCAAATGTGTATATAAATAATTTGCATCTTTCTGGGACAAACTACATAGCCTTTATGTGAATTTCAAAGTTCTGGAGGTCTCAGAAAAGATTCTAAACTATTAATCAAGGATGAACTGGATAGCTTGGCCCTTATCATACACCATCTTGTATGCTGGGTCTTGCTTCATGCTATTAGCTCCTTTACTCCACCTTAATTGTGACTTTATTAAGGGGAACAGACATATCTTCCATAGCTATAAATCTTTTACAACTTGTAGCATGGGTTGAATGCTTGGTGATAATTAAAAAATAATGCTTATTACTCAGATAAATGTTTAAAAAATACTACCACCACATGCAGCAAGGGTTAATCAGCAGGTTAAACATTTAAAACAATGATGAGAGTATTTGGAGAAAAAAATCATTAAAAACAAAACAACCAAAAAGCTCTAGTTGCAGTAGTCTGTCTGTATCCATATCTGGGTCCTGGATGAATGGTGCCAACAGATTTTTGTACTTGATCCTATTATAGACTATGTGAAACATTGTATTAGATATGATCTAAATATGACTCTTTACTGATTGAAACTCATATCCTTACTTCACTTCCTATAAGAAATGTGGAATATTTTCAAGTTCATGAGTATGGCCACAGGTTGGAGGTGGGAGAGGGAGGCTGTTGGAGAAGGGACATGTTGACAGTATGTTGGAATTAAGCACAGTCTTGTTAGAGATCTCTCAGCTCTCTTTGCAAGAGGAGCATCTCCTAACCCATAGAATGATGTTTGTTTGCAAATATGGTATGAAAAGAAAGGGATAAAAGAAGATATAAAGATAAATTAACTTGGTTCTTTTTCTTCCTTGTCAATAAATATAGGGTTGATATCATTAACCAGAATTATAACCCCCACTCAAAGACGATTTTTAAAAAAATTGATTTCAGAACATTTAAGGACCTTTACCTTATTGAAAGTACTGGGCAGGCTTAGAGAAGAAAGAATGGTCAGGAAACTTCGTGGATGATGCAAGCATGTTGTCAAAAGTCAAGGAGCCCTTCTGGTTCTATGGTTCTTCTTATTGGCTACGACTCTCAAGATTCTTCACTTCCACAAGATTTTCAGAGTGGTTTTAGGGAACATTGTCATCAAAAGCAGTGTGGTCATAGAATTCATAAGACACATTTTCTACATAAAAAATTCACAAGCATACATTTTCTCAAGTCAATTCTCTAACACTTCTGGAGGGCCAGATTCCATATGCCTAGCAACAATTCTATTTTTTTTGTGTGTTTTATCCTTCTTCTCAGCTTCCTTGCTAGACTTTAGGGAATTAGCAGGACTTACCACCAATTGGATTGCACAGCTTTTTGGCCTGGAGTGAAGCTTGCTATCATCAGGTATGTAAAAACCTTGCCCAGTGTAGTCAGAAGTTAAAATCAAACCATCATAAACCTGCAGGACTTATGACCCTGAAAGCCCTGGGGGAGGTTCCTGGATCAGACCTCAGTGGAACTTTGCCCAAACCCCCAAATGGGAAATATATATGAACTGATTCCGTGCAGTGTGAAGGCTGAGGCAGCAGCACAGCCCTTTTATAGACTGATACAATGATAGATTAGCACACATTTAATCCTAGGCTGGGGGTTTAGAGGAGTCAGTCTTCCCCAGACCCTCCTCTTTGTTAATGTTAATAGTCCAGAGTGCTGGGTCTAATGGTAATTGGCATTTTTCTTTTGTGACACAATCGTTCTATATTTAAGCCAATTAGAAAGTCATTCCTTAAAGGAAGTGCCAATAGGACACTAGTGGGGCTGAAGTTTTCTATAGGATTTTAGGATCAGAGAAATTAAAGGAGATCCTGGGTAGTTTAATAGTTATTTTGTGACCAAAAAAACCTTATTTTTACATATCTCAATATCATTGACTTTAAGAAAACCTGCTCACATGTACATTTATAGAACAAATGGATTAAGAGCTATTGTTTACATAATCATTTTTTGTTTTGACTGGAGTTTTCATAAAGAATAAGTTTTCTGGTTATATTTAATATGTATCTGATTTGCAAATATTCCATGGGTTGGCTCTTCAGGAACCACCTTAGTGTGAAAAACAAGCTTCTTTGCAAAATTGTTAGAGAAAAGAGATGCCATGATGGAAAATATTTAAGATGTAAACACGAAGTTAAGATGTGATAGACTTTCTTGAGAAAAGCTGAGTCTGTCAACCTGATGTCTGGTGTGTACACGTAATGAAGTATTTTTGATTACGAAAGTGACCTAGCCATACAATCTAAATGGAAAGAGTGTAGTCCTCTATTAGCTTCCATATCAGATTTCATATTCCACCAGAGTTTAAGCAAAAAACAAAAACAAAACCAATTAAATTATAAATCCCTGAAGGAATATCAGAAATCCCTTTTGGATAAAGAATTTGCCTGTAACAATGGAAAGTTCCTTGTAGCTTGCACTCAAAGACACCCAATACACCCTTACCCTGAATTCTAGATATTTCTAGAAATATTCTGAATTGTCAGATATTTTGACTTGTAAGAAGCTCTAAATATCAGCAGTTGCAGCTGAAGACTTCTAAATCCTATTCCCATGTTAAGAGAAAATGAGAAGTAAATATAATTACATATATAGTGAGTCTGCCAGAAAAACTAGGAGCAATGAACCTTTCTCCCCCCAAGCACTGGGTAATTTCCAGGGATCTCTCTAATAGAGGAAGGTTGGCTGAATCAAGTCTTGCAATCTCCCTGATTTTTTTTTCCTCCCAAGCGCCTTTTCTTCCATCTCTGAGAAATGCTCTGGAAGTCATTAAGAGGAATGAAAGAAACCATAGGATTTGGAGCTGTGCTGCAGTTAGAGTGACAATGAGAGCCTGGGGTGCTGTGTTTGGAAGGCAGACCCAGAATTCAGCTCCTGGATGGGTCCAATGTCTCCATTTGCTTGGGCTACTTTGTCCTCTGCGATTTAGGTACAATTTGCATGAACCATGTGAAATCTACAGTTGTATATCTGGTGTCCTTTCTAACATACGTAGCGATTCTTGGTGGTGGTGGACAGACGTGTGTCTGTGTGGGAAGGTGATGGGGCTTTCTCTTAGTTCTCCATTGAATTCTTGCAGAGAACTCTCTGGGGCATCAGAGCCTTTTCTTCCTGTTCCTTTGTAGTTCCGTGTCATCCCACTTGGCACAATGCTAATCTCTTTGTGTCTGAAGTATACTGTGTGGAACAGCCCCACTCACGGGTGGGGACTGGGATTCACAATATACAAACCTGAAAAGGAAGCTCCACATCTCTCTCCCTGAAGCTTTTTTTGCTCCCTCGTGTTTTTGTCTAACTCATCCATCATCCTTCCTCTCCTCTCCATCTCATTCACACTGTTCATTCTCTCCCCTTGAATTCCTACTTGTTTTGTAGAGAGACCAGTTTCTCTAATTCAAACCCATTTTAGTTTGTCCTTAATTGTATTCCCAGACAATTCCACCAAGCCTAAACAAAGATGGTTGGTTCAAAGAAATTCTGTTTAACCAGGGTTAAGTAAGTACATTAGATGAATTCTCATTTTCCAGCTTTGGTGAATGCTTGTCACTCAGCAGTAAAAATATCTTTTTAAAAAATATATTTATTTTTTAGTTGTAGTTGGACACAATACCTTTGTTTTATTTATTTATTTTGATGTGATGCTGAAGATTGAACCCAGGGCATCACACGCACTTAGGCAAACACTCTACCACTGAGCCACAACCCCAGCCCCATAAAAATATCTTTTTGAGCACGTACGTAAGCCAAGATCGTGGGGACCTTTAAACTCGTATTCACTCCCTCTGTGGACATGTAAGAGCAGAGGCCCTTTTTCATTGAGCCACACCACCTGGGCGGTGGGATCCTAGAGGCTCTGGAATCTCTCCTCTGCTCATTCCATCCCTTTGGGGGACCAGGGGTAGAACTGAGCAGAATACACAGACCTTTCTTTTCAAGTTCTTTCTTAAAAATCTCCTAGTGGTTCCAAGACACTCCTCCTTCCTGTTTCCAATGCCTTGCCACTTCTAGAGCTGCTTCTAAAATTCTCATTCAAATTGGGAACAGACACCTCTCTTGCAGTAGACCAGCCCTGGTTATGACACCTTGATTTGAGCACAAGACAGCTTTAATACACACCTAATACTTCCCTTTGCACAAAGGGTAAGCTTTAAAATGCTGCTTGCAGGTCCGTTTATTCCTAAGTCCTTCATGGCAAAGGGTATAAACTTTAAAACCAGGCATATAGTTTTGTGAATGTTACTGTGGTTCAGTTTTCCAACATACTCCTTTCTTCTGATTTAACAGTAAGCTAGCAGATTTTTGATATTAAGGATAAATATTCCATTTCAACAGTCACTTTTCTTTGTCTCTTGCTGATTACTGTGCTTTGCTTAGGCCTGGAGATCTTCATGTTGCATGATTTGCTCTTTGTCCTTCAAAATTGCTCCTTCTAATGAGTGACTCATCCCACTACTCCGTGGACATCCGTCATCTTCTTGGCACTTTCTTTCCTTTTTTTTTTTTTTTTTAGCCTTTGAATTTTGTTTCCTTTGAAGCTACAGCTTTTTAAAATAGCAATTTCAAAGTTTTCAATGGCTTTATACTCATCAAAAAATTAAGCATTTATCAGAAATAACAGAAATAGAATCATCACTGCGTGGACTAACAGACCAGATGATGTTTGAGTCCAAATCATCCCAATGAGAGAAGCTGTGGGGGGCGAGCAGAGCTCAGGGTATTTTGCTTTGGGGTATCGCTCTGTAATTTTTGAAACTACACATAGATGATCTCTGCGTATCTTACTACTAGGAGTTCTTGCTGGCTCACGAGAGGCTGGGTCATTGGACAGTGTTGACCTGTGCTATAAAATTAGCATTCCTAAATGAAGCTCTATTCTGAGATGAGCTCACTAATCCTATGCTTAAGTGAAGCTACTTTCTTTCCAAGGGGCCTCCTCAGACACTGGCAATAATTTACTCTCCCTTTCTTTCTTCAAGTGTCTTAATTTGTAACTCAGCGGGAAGAGGAGAGAAGAGGTGGAGTGGACATTATCAATATTTTTGCTGAAATTTCTCTTTTCTCTCTTCCATGAGGCCTAGATATCTTTATTGCATGTAACTTTCCTGGTGATCATGCTGCTGCTTATCAGAGTTCCTAAGAAATATTTTCAGATTAAACTTCTCATCAAGATTTTTTTGCTAGACTGATAAGAATTAATATCAGGACCTGCAAGGTTTTTTCCTCTATTTCTCTCTAGACTAGGCAGTCTCCAGTAGTGAAATACATCTGAAGATTCAGTGAAACCTCTGCTATTCTACTACTTTTCCATCCCAGGGGAATCACAAAGTGGGAGTGGAAGAGCTAGATGTGGTCCCAGATCAAACATTGGTTTGGGCTGCTTGATGTGCTCACAGACCTCAAAAGAGCTCTGTTTCACTAATTTTATTGGCCTTTACCCTATAACTTAACCCAAAAGATGCCAAGTCTTTACAATAAATGGTTACCATGGAAACTCAGGGAAACCCAGAATAAACCCAGAGTATGAAATCATTGTTTAGAATGTCCTGGGCCTGTTCTTTCTAATTCTTGGTCAACACTTTTTGGACAGGCGTTCTTGCTGAGGAGGAGGCTTGAAACTTGACATACTTCATAAGCAGATGAGATGTCAAACCTTTTCGGAGGGGCCCCAACTTAACAGTCAATGGCCCCTGCTCCAAACTTCATCAAAATGCCTCACTTAGCTTTAATTCCATACTAGATAAAAGGCAAACCCCTGCCTGTCTCTCTTGCCCAAACCTCTCAGCCCAACACCTACTAAAATCCTCTGCTTTTCAGTTTGAAAGCTGTCACATGAACATCTGTGAGACCCATTTTTTCCCTCTGTTTTAAAACATTGGTGCGTGTTAGTTATACAGAATGGTGGGTTTCATTGTGGCCTATTCTTATATACATAAAAATGTCGTTTGATTTATTTCAATCCCTAGTCACTCCCCCGTCACTCCCCCTACCTTCCCACCTCCCTCCCCTGATCCCCCTCCTCTGCTCTAAGGATCTCCCTTTACTTCCTTGGTCTCTCCTTTTCCCCTGTTTATTTTTTCTCATTCTAGCTTCTACATATAAAATAAGGCAAATGATATTTTTATCTCTGAGTTTGATTTATTTTGCTCAAAATTATGATCTATGGGACCCATTTTTGTTTGAGGAGTGATATCACACCACCACCCCACATGAAAATAACAGGAAAAGACAGCTATTTGCTGCCATGATCATGATTAGTATATCTGTGGCATATTTTTTTCCTGTGATTTTATTTTTAACATGTTTGTGTCTTTATGTTAAGATCTATCACAGAAAGTCTTTTCAAAAGATTTATCATAGCTGACCTTGCTTTTTTATTCATTATGAAAATTTCTCTCGTACTGTAGTTTACAATATTCACAATCAATCTGATTGGATTTAAGTCAATCATTGTGATTTTTAAAATTTAATTACATCTGTTCTTCCTTGTCCCCCCCCCCCGCAATTTCTGCCTTCTTTAGGATTGAGAATTTTTTATGATTTCATTTTATGGTCACTGTTGCATTAAAATATTATTATCTAGACCTTGTTAATTTAGTTTTCGTGTTTTTTCTAGGATTACAATCTCTTTTATATAAACTTTCCTCCTCTTCTTTCTCCTCCTCCTCCTCCTCCTCCTCCTCCTCCTCCTCTTCTTCTTTCTTTGTACCAAGGATTGAACCCAAGGGGACTTAACCTCTGAGCCACATACCCAGCCTATTACTTTTTATTTTGAGACAGGGTCCCACTAAGTTACTTACAGTCTTGCTAAGTTTGTGAGGCTGACCTCGAACTTGTGATCCTCCTGCCTCAGCCTCCTGAGCCACTTGAATTACAGGCTGTGCCACTGTGTGCTATTTCATGTATAATGAAAGAAACTTCCAACAATATATTTTCATTTCTATAGTCTGTTACTTTGGCTATTGTGGTCATACACGTTGTAAAACCTATAATATGTTGTTCTTATTCTTACTTTAAAAATATATATGCTATAAGCCATACAATACATTGTTACTAGTTTTGCTTTATCTTTTTAATTGATTTTTTAAAAAATAAATGACAGCAGAAAGCATTACAATTCTTATTACATATATACAGCACAATTTTTCATATCTGGTTATATATAAAGTATGTTGACACTAATTCGTGTCTTCATACATCTACTTTGGATAAGATGTCTATCACATCCCACCATCCTTGCTAATCCCCTGCCCCCTTCCTTTCCCTCGCACCCCTCTATCTATAGAAAAGTTTTAAATATCTATCTGAATATATTCCATAGCTGGTGTGCTTCATTCCTTTGTGCAGATTCAACTTTTCAGCTGCTAACATTCTGCTTGCTCTTGAGGACTTCCTTCAATGCAGGACTTCATGTAATGCATAGTAGCTGGAAATGAATTCTACATTTTTGTTGTATAAAATAGTATTTTTCTTAAATTTAAAAAGATATTTTTTCTAGATTTAAAATTTTAGGTTGATAAAGTCTTTTTAAATTCTTTTTTTCAACTTTCAACACTCTAAAAATGTGATTCCATTGTCTTCTGGCTTCTATAGTTACTGTCAATAAATCTATTATACTCTTATGCGAGTTCCAGTTAGGTAATATATCCTTTCTTTTCTCCTTGCATTAATATTTTTCTTTTACATCTCTTAGGAAAAAAAAACTGTTTAGTGTGTTCCTTGAATAGGTTTTTGTTTTTGCATGCGTATTCTTTCTTTTTTTTAAGGGCTAAAGACCAAACTCAGCCGTGTGCCTGGTGGGCAAGTGCTCTATCACTAAGCTAAATCCCCAAGCATTTTCAGAATCATTGAGCTTTACTATCATCACATTCAGAAAGATTTTAATCATTATTTGTTATAAAATTTTTATTCTTTTATTTGCCACTCTTCTTCTGAGATCCAAAATGTGTATATATTAGACCATATACTGTTGTCTCAAAGATCATTGCAATACATTTTATTTTTTAAACTTTTCATCTTGTTCCTGCTTTATTTGGATAATCTGTACTACTGTGTTGTCAATTTAATTATGTTTTCTTTTGAATGTCTAATTGTTTTCATTTTAGATGCTGTGGTTCTTTAAATATTTGCTCCTTTTGGTTTATTTTTGTGTCTTCCATTTATATCCTCATTTGAACATACAGTAGCTAGTGTCTTTGATTGCAATTTCATTCTATCATTTGTTAGCCTTTCAATTGAAAAATTTTCATCTTGGTTATTTTCCTGCTTCTTGGTATTTCTAATATGATATTTGATATGTTAGACATTGGTAAAATTACTTCATCAAATCTATGGATTTTATTGTCAACCTTTTAAGAGTGTTAGTCTCTCCTCTGGTGTTCACTTCAGTTTTCTGATCATTTTGATCTTCTTGAAACTTTTATAAACGTTTATTAGAGTGGTTCTAAAGTATCATACCCTTTAGGGATTTTTAATCCCTTTCTAAAGTGTCTTACTGGAGCTTCTACTAAATGCTTGACAAGATCAAGTCTCCCTACCTTCCAGGTACAACTTGTAACCATAGGTGAGCTCTGTGAGCCACTAAGTCCATAGCTATTGAGCAGCTGCTTTGTTAGTCTTCTGAATTTTAGCCTGTGTGTGCAGATTTCAGTATTCAGCTATGACACAAGCAGGCCCCTCTGCAGGTTCCTGAAGCTATTTCTGCATAGTTTCCTACTCCCAGAACTGCAGCTGGCAATTTCCAGTCACCTTAATTTTCTTAAAGACTTATCTTTGTCTCTTGTAACTCTGCCATGCTCTTCAGGAATGTCCATCTTCCTCCATGGTCTACAGTATACCTTCAGGCAGAAAGCAAGCCTGATTGTAGGGACCATCTGTCTTGTTTCTCTTAGAGAACAGAATTCTGTTGTGCATGTTGGCCAAGGGATGAAAGCAGTTCCCCCATGCCTGATTTTATAGTCATCTATTCAAGATAGGAAAATCAAGCCTTTCCTTCTAATTCACAGCTTAAAGTAAACTTTGCAGCTGTGATTAAGTTTAGAATCCAACACAGAGAGTTTATCCAGATGGGATCAATGTAATCATGAATATCCTCAGCAAATGAAAGAAGCAGGTAAAAGAGCCAGAGTTAGAGAGGGAGACGTGATGACAGAAGTAGAGATTGGAGTGGAGTAGCCATGAGAAAAGGAATTTTTTGTATCATCCAGAAGCTTAAAAAGGCAGGGAAATTTTGTGGAGGTCTTTGTTATAACAACAATATAGGAGACTAATATAATTTTAAAGAAGACATAGTCCCTTTCTTCAAAGACATTGTTATCAATGCTTGAACCTTCCCAATAAGCCTATGTTAACCATTCTCAATTCAATGTTCTTCATACTCCAGTAATAATTCCCAACTGCCAGACATTGGTGCCTGGCCATTATAGCTTTTCTCCTCCTTAACTTCTTCTCTCCTCTCCTTCTTTTCCTCCCTCCTCCTCCTCCTCTTCTTCTTCTCCCTTCTCCTCCTCCTTCTCTTACTATAACTTGATATCACTTCATACCATATCTATTAATTTGGGGATTGGCCTAAGGTGATCACCCTGATGGTACCAGCTTCAGCTTCTCCCAAAGCAAATATGTTTGTAAAAATCATGAGCTTGAAATATGAATTATATTCTTTTTGATGTGCATTAAAATGTACATATTTGCTAAGATTATTCTTCCACATAACCGCCAAATTACTTTACAAACCATCAGTGATGCACATAAATATTTTGGAACATCTAGCCATACTCTTCCCAGCATTTAGCAGGGTTTTCACATCACAGAGTTTTATGTTGGAGAATGCAGCTTGCTTCAATGAGGTGTGGTTTAACCAGCATGACTGCCAGCCAGCATAGCAGCAGTGATGGAAAGATTCCAGGGACTTGGTTTCTTACTGATGTATGATGCTATTAGGCATCAGTATTTAATCAGTTCTACTGAGAGCTAGTAGATATATGTAATTTGGAAAAGGAACACAGCTTTGAACTGTTTTAAATACTCCCTCCCACAGGCAATCTCTCAGTTATTCCATGCTAATATTTTCCTTGAATGAAGAGCAGTTGTGTTGTTTTTTTTTTAAAGCACTCAAAAATGATTTTATGTCAGCATTCAAACTCCTGGAATTTGGTGTTGATTTAGGTAAACTTGCCAAATTCTGGCATGTCCTAAATAAAAGAACGCGCTAGAGACTGGAGAAGACACAGCCCAATTGTACACATGATGCACATCGTCTCCAGATTTTCTGCGGTTGTAGAAATGAGTTGGAACAGCACACAGGAGGCTATAGATTGCATATTCAGCAATTACACAGCTGATCAGACCAGGCCTAACTGAATCTGGCATAGTTTCCCAGGGCCGTGGTTTCCTATTCCTCTTTTCTTTTGTTCCTACCACAGGGTAAGACATTCTTGGACAATCTCTGAACTGTACTTATTTTTCCACCTCATGGACACAGATTTTTATTCTTCCAAATCCTAATATATGGTAACCACAATGAGGAATACATCACCTGTCCCCCATCTGGTTATGGTTTTGATGTGAGGTATCTCCCAAAAGCTCACATGTGAGAAAATGCCAGAAGGTTCAGAGGAGAAGTGATTGGGCTGTGAGAGTCTTAATCTAATTAGTGAATTAATACCTGATGGAATTAACTGAGTGGTAACTGAAGTCGTAGGGTGTGGCTGGAGGAGGTGGGAATTGGGGCATGGCTTTGGGTATATATTTGTATCTGGAGTGGAATTATTTTCTCTGCTTGCTGGTCACCATGATATGAGCTGCTTCCCTCTGCCACACTCTTCCTCCATGATATTCAGCCTCACCTGGAGCCCCAAGGATTGTTGCTGGACGTCTATGGACTAAGACCTCTAAAACTATGAGTCCTCAAACTTTTCCTCCTTTACAATTGTGCTGGTTGGGTCCTTTAGTCACAGCAGCAAAAAAGCTGACTGAAATACCATCTCTCTTGCTCTGTTTTAGCAGAAAGAAGACAAGATCCATGAAACTCAGATTATATCATAGTTTGGCCACTGTTACAGTTTGGATATGAGTTGTTACCCCAAAGCTCCTGTATTTATGTAGGAGGTAAAATGATAAGATTATGAGAGCTATAACTAATCAGTGAATTAATCTCTTTTTAATGAATTAATAATTTGAAAGAACTGCCATACTGGGTGATAACTGTAGACAGATAGGGTGTAGCTAGAGAAAGTAGATTGCTGAGGGTGTGCCTTTGTAATATGACCCTGGCACCTCTCAGTCTGTGCTTCCTGGCTGCCAAGGGCTGAGCAACTTCCCTCTGCTATGCCCTTCTGCCATGACGTTCTGCCTCACCTTAAGTACAGAGGAATGGAGTTGGCGGTCTAAGGAATGAACCTCTGAAACTGTGAATCAAAATAAGATTTTCCTTCTCTGAGTTGTTCTTGTTAGGTATCTCTGTCACAGTGACAAAAAAATCTGACCAAAACAGCCACATACTTACTGTATGAACTTAAGTAAGACCCTACACTTTTATAAGCAATTCCTCCTTTATCTACAAGATGACAGTGATAATACCTTAAATTGTAGTTCAAATAACCATATACTATGAGCAAGGGAAAAAATCAGCACAAAAGCTCTTTGTAAACTCTGAGGTGTTAGCTCTATTACTGTCACATTGTACTCTAGCATCTCTTTAGAAAAATATTTTATTAGTAATTTCTTGATTCTCAAAAATACGAGGAAGAGTGGGAAAAAATCAGACCCTGTTGTTCCCACCTTAAGACTCTTAAGTAGTTTTACATTTTAACTTTGAATCCACATCATCTGACCACGACTTACCTCTCTCTGACTATATTTCCCCTTGGCTTATACCATTCTAGCCAAACGAGCTTCTAGTCATCTCAGACATGGCTGAAATGCTCTTCCTCTCTCACACAGTGGGCGCCTGGTTGCCTCATTAGGCTCATTAAACACCTCACCTACCCAGACCCCTTTCCTCAATTGTTGTGTCTTAAAGGATCTTCTGGCACCATAATTCTTTATCTTGATATGCTCTGTATTTCTTTCAGAGGGCCAACAGTGCATGTCAATCAGATAGTCCATTGTCTATTGGCAGTGAAATGTAAGCTCTGTGAGGAAAGGAATAGTTTCCTTTTCAGACATAAAAAATAAAGTTGCAGGAGGCATTCATTCTGCCAACAATCACACTGGTGCTCTTGGGAAGGAGCAGGAAGGTGGAGGGGGTGAGTTGAGCAAGAGACTGGAATCCTCTTCTGGATTTCAGTTCAGGAGGACCTGGTCCTGGGAATGCACAGAGCCTTTCATTCTTCTCAGCACCCTCTGTATCTAGAACAGCCTGGTGCACAATGAGGCCTCAGTGTATTTTGCTGTGTACAGAACGAAACACGCCTGTTTCTGTAATGGACTGAAATCATGGCTGTTGTCCTTGTTACCGCGTATCGGCTCCTCATGAAGCTTCACTGCCACTTTGGGGACTCATCCTTTGACCACGCTCCATGCCTGGGTGTGCCATTTTCTCTCCGACATATTGCTCTGCAACAAATCTTCCTGTGTGGAGACAGCGGGTGCTTCCCACCTTTCATACTACTTACCAAAGGGGACAGTTAGGAGAATTTGTTAACAATAAAAATAATTGATGACAACATTCATAATAAATCAGCTAAAACTTACTGTATAACATGCCCCATGCACTTTTCCAATAGTTTTGCAGATACTAAACTCATTTAATCTTTATAATAACCTTCTAAGGTAAATTACAATTACTTCTTCTTCCATTTTGTAGCAGAGGAAACCCAGATAGAAGGCCAAGTAAGTGATCAGTGACAGAGCTGGGACACAAGCCCTGGGCAGCCTGGCTCTAGGGACTTTGTGCTTAGCATTTAGCTATAAACATTACAGCCCTTCAAGGCAGATCTTCTGGGCTTATCTCCAGCCTTCTTGGGCCAGATGGTATACTTAGCCTTTAATTGACTGTTTAATGTTTCAGTTACATAAGGAACACATGAAATAAATTCTCATGTAAAGCAATTAACACATCCAAATAAAGGAAAAGTCCCCTTTGACCCTATAATAACTTCAACTTCTTCTTCCAGTGAGAGTCATTGTACCCAATCTGTGCATATCCTTCCTAAATATTCCCTATGCATACCTCTATGCCAATAGAGAATACAAAATATAGCTGTGGTTTCTTTTTCAATTGTAAATCTATAGTAACATGTAAAAACAATTTTAGCTGTAAAGTCCTTTCACTGACAACATGCTGTTTAGGTAGGTGGAGGGTTGAAATTTAGTTGGTACCCAATAATATGGCCATGGGTGTAGTTGAAATGTAATTTGGTAAGTAAGCTCTGCTTCTCTCCTGGGACCAGGGCTGACTGATCTATCAGGGCCAAGTTACAGTCAGGAGCACACAATGTTTTAGTTTCTTTTAAAAGTGAGAAGAAAAAAATGAATATAACAATAATAAATATGAAATAATGAATCCAGCCAAGATTGTATTTGTCTTTATACCAACATAGTCATGAAATATGACTTTGGATGTTTCATGACGGATACAGGCTCAAAGGCAAAGGTACCTAGGACAGGGGTAGGGGTCCCACCTGGGTGGTCCCCATAGTCCAGCAAGTACATGGTCAATGCCTGGAAAAAATAGGGGTCTCCTGAGACATCTCCCTATGTTTAGGCTGGTGTCTGTCAGGACTGGTCAAAGTCATTCTAGGTTTTAGCTCAGTGGTAAAGCGCTTGCCTAGCATGTATGCGGCACTGGGCTTGATTCTCAGCACTGCATATAAATCAATCAATAAATGGGGCATTCCATAGATAGGGGTGAAATTTTTGAATATCACTCATACTCTCCATCTGTTCTGTTTGCTGATAAAGTATAGAAAGATCAACTATATATTCAACCAATCCACTATTTTTTTTTACTCAAACACAGAGCCACCTCCCCAGCCCCTCTTTTTTTTTTTTTGTATTTTATTGAGAGACAGGGTCTCATCGAGTTGCTTAGCACCTCATTTTGCTGAGGCTGTCTTTGAACTCATGATCCTCTTGCCTTAGCCTCCCAAGCTCCTGGAATTACAGGTATGTGCCACTGTGCCCAGCCCAATACACTTCTTCAATCTTCCCCACGATTTCACAGATGGTAGTCACATTTATTGTTTAGTCAGTCATTTGGCTGAGTAGTTAATTTGAGCTCAGGAGCAAACATCATCTGGAGATAGTGAACTCTGAGAGCCTTGGTCCCAACATCTCTGCAGGCATTGACTGGAAGGGACTGTGAGTTTGCTGCCCCTGGGAATTCAGAGAGTGTACTTGGGAGATTGTTAGGAAAAGGTTGGTCCATGTTACACAGGGGCATCCACGGCATTGTATGTGTGGGCAGAGGGTATACTGACCGGATGATCAACAGGTTGACAATGATATCTTGAAGAACCTATGCAAGTTCCACTAGATCCACCTCTGCTACATGTCCTTGGCCTCTGTCCCTAGCTTGTTGGATGAGCAACAAACATCTGACTTAACCTGGGCCAACAGATTCTGTCCCACATAAGGATTTGAAATGAGAAACACAGAAACGCTTGTGTGGGAAGTGAGTTCAGTAATGACAGATCTCTAAGGAAGAAGTGAAAGCCTTGTCCAAAGAGAGGGAGAGAGAATGATAGACAAAGTTGAGAGAGTAGAAAAGCAGCCGCACAGCCTGAAGGGAGAGGAAGGGCTGCTTGGATTCTGGAAACGTTTAATTCCTTTCTAGGCCTCCATGAGGCCTGGCTGTGTTTCTGCTTCAGGCCCGACACAGAGCCATTTTTGCTCATGCTCCTTTGTGTAGATTTCTGTTGCTTGCCTCAGATATATCTCCTCTGCATGAGGCAGCACATTTCTTTATTTTAGAACACATGTGACCCCATTTCCTCAATTGGTGATAAGCTCTGGCTGGTTATTTTCTGTTTAAAGGAAAGCATAACTGAAGAATATTGTGGAAGTCTGACATTAGATGCTTTTCAGGTTTGCGATGAAAATATTAAGGAACCAATTGTTTTGTCATAGAAGTTGATTCTATCAAAGTACTTTCAAGTCTTTCTTAAAATGAACTTGCTTTAGTTTAGCCTGTCTGAGGAACTACTGTAATTTGGATAATACAGCTATTATTTTCTCTGGGTTAATATTTTGAAGAGCCACTAATCTTTTTCCTCCCTTAGGACCAAATCGACAAAACCTCAGTGATTGCTCCAGGGAATCTGTAGCTCATTTCAGGCATATACTCAGAAAGAAAGGAAAGCTAACATTTGGCATTTGTTTTTTTTTTTTTTTTTTTTTTTTTTTTTTTTTTTGAGGGGGTTGGATAACTTCACTTAGCATTATCTTCTCAAACGCTATCAATTTACCTGCAAATGTCATGATTTTATTTTATTTTTTTGCTGAGTAAAACTCCATTGTGTATATATGCCACATATTTTTTTATCCATTTATCCACTGAAGGGCATCTAGGTTGGCTCCACAGTTTATCTATTGTAAATTATGCTGCTATAAACATTGATGTGGCTGTGTCCCTGTAGAATGCTGTTTTTAAGTTCTTTGGGTATAAACCAAGGAGTGGGATAGCTGGGTCAAATGGTGGTTCTATTCCCAGATTTACAAGGAATCTCCATACTGCTTTCCATATTGGCTGCACCAATTTGCAGTCCCACCAGCAATGTCCAGTGTACCTTTTCCCCCATATCCTTGCCAACACTTGTTGTTGTTTGTCTTCATAATGGCTGCCATTCTTACTGGGGTGAGATGGTATCTTAGAGTAGTTTTGATTTGTATTTCTCTGATTGCTAGAGATGATGAGCTTTTTTTATATATTTGTTGATTGATTATATATCTTCTTCTGAGAAGTGTCTGTTCAGGTCCTTTACCCATTTGTTTATTGGCTTATTTGTTTTTTCGTTGCTTAGTTGTTTGAGTTCTTTACATACACTAGAGATTAGTGCTCTGATGTGTGAGGGGTAAAAATTTGCTCCCAGAATGTAGGCTCTCTGTTCACCTCATAGATTATTTCTTTTGCTGAGAAGAAACTTTTTAGTTCGATTCCATCCCATATATTGTTTCTTGGTTTTAATTCTGACGCTAAAGGAGTCTGATTAAAGAAGTTGGGGCCTAATCCCACACGATGAAGATTAGGGCCTTCTTTTTCTTCTATTAGACGCAGAATCTCTGGTTTAATTTCTAGGTCCTTGATCCATTTTGAGTTAAATTTTGTGCATGGTGAGAGATAGGGGTTTAATTCCATTTGGTTGCATATGGATTTTCAGTTTTCCCAGCGCCATTTGTCAAAGATGCTATCTTTTCTCATGCATTTTTTTGACACTTTTGTCTAATATAAGATAATCGTAATTTTGTGGGTTATTCTCTGTGTCCTCTATTCTGTACCTTTGGTCTACCATTCTGTTTTGGTGCCAGAACCATGCTGTTTTTGTTACTATTGCTGATATAAGGAGGCTGACTCATAGTGGAGTAGGGAGGGGAAGCATGGGAGGAATAGATGAATTCTTGATAGGGAAGAGGGGTGGGAGAGAAAGGGAGGGGCAGGGGATTAGCAAGGATGGTGGAATGCGATGGACATCATTATCCAAAGTACATGTATGAAGACACGAATTGGGTGTCAACATACTTTATATACAAACAGCGATATGAAAAATTGTGGTATATATGTGTAATAAGAATTGTATTACAAAAAATACACAAAGTACATGTATAAAGACATGAATTGGTGTGAACATATTGAATACAAAGATATGAAAAATTGTGCTTTATATATGTAATAAGAATTGTAATGCATTCTGCTGTCATGTATTTTTAAAAAATCAATTAAATAAAAAAATATATAAAATGTTGATATAACCTCAGAAAGAAAGAAAGAAAGAAAGAAAGAAAGAAAGAAAGAAAGAAAGAAAGAAAGAAAGAAAGGAGAGCTGACTCAACATAGGAGACTTGAACTCCCCTGAAATGTGGAGAGGCTAAAACTTAAACTAAGTTTATATAGTTAATTAGTAAAAGACGGGGAGAGAGTGGACATGGAATAGAGGCAGTATGTACATGTTTGGAGGAATTTGTTTCTAACAATAAATGAAAACCTAGGAGAACGAGCTCAATTGGGCTGCCACATATGATTGAGTGGAATCATTTTATTCACTAGCTATAGATACCTGAATATAACACCACATATTTAGTGGGGAAGCAATTGTTAAGATAAGACCTTTAACTTAACAAAGTTTATAATCAACTAGTTTGTAGAGAGTAACACTTAATGAAAAAGATGATGACAGGCCTTGAAGATAATTTTTAAACTTTTATTCAAATGATTTTTCATTCTGATCATGAACTTTTTATATATTCAAAACACATTACAACAACCAAAAAGGAAAAAAAGTCCCAGAGTATCCCCACAACACAGATGGTACCATATAACTCTGTAATGAAGGTTAATGTTTTAGGATTCAGTCTTGGCGGAAGTATTCGTTTTTGTCTTCCCATGAGGACAGAAGGAATATGGGAATATTTGTAGCATCATTATAGACCACATGTGCTGCAGTGACTTGGCACAAGGCAGCTGGTTTACAGGTGCTCTGGTGAGGGCTGCCAGCAAGTCTTCTTTTCTTTGTATTTCTACTATCACATGCACCAAATGATTTTATTGGATTTTCTGGGCTGAAGTAGATACTGCAGGCATTCCCTTTGGACTGAGCAGTTTGTCTTTGAATGTGGTTTTCAGAAACAGGTGACAGTAACCTTTTCTTTCTTAAGAAGATTCTTTGTTCTGGGGCATGCCAGGGATTGCTAGTTCCCTTTCTCTTTTCCTTTCTTAAAGGGAAGCTTAGACAAAAATGGACATATAAGTGACCTTAGAAGAGACAAATTCAGTAATGTGGTTCTAGTAAGATAATTCAGGCCAAGGCACATGGGTCATAAAAATTAGCAAAAGTCCTTATAAATGATGAAGCAATTATGCACATTATTAGTCTTTTATCTAGAAGTATCTCAATGTTTGCTTTTAAATTAAATGTACACAGATTTTGCTGCTGGAATGCAATTGGCCTGCAGGAAGAGAAATAGTATAAGCAAACATAAGTCAGAGGGAGGTGGGAAAGGCATTTGTCTTACCTAGATGCCTCGCTGCTCTGTCTGAAATATATTTGCCTGGAACATAGCCAGCTGAGCTCTGATCTCTTAGCGAGTGAAATAAAGAGGAAAAAAAATAGCTACCCATACAACTGTGCTGAAATAAAACTGTTCTTCGTTAGATTCTGACCATTCCCCATTGTGCATTCTCGCTCGATGATGTAAAGTTGTTCGGGTGTGGGAAGCCATACCATGAAGCACAGGAAATAGTTTAAATCTTTGGAAATATTTTTAAGGTTAAATAAATGGGGGAAATGACTAGAGTTACATTGCCAACCACTTCAGAGTAAGTTCTACTGGCAGAAGTTTGCATTGTTAGTGTTCCTCTGAAAACAGACACAAATAAGGTATACTGGGGTAACCTCTCACATGCATTTGGCATGCTTTTGAGAGAGATGGTGGTCCATTTTCCAATTTCTTTCAACTAAGCTCAGCTCTAGGCAGCTTTCTGGGAACACAGTTAGGTACATTTGATCTGAAGGTGTGACTTGGATGTCTCTAGATGGGTGGTGATAAGTGGGAGAGATCTTAAGGGTTTTGGAAAATAGCATTACTTTCAACAAACCCAAGATACAAGTCTAAGCTACTTTTGTGGAAGTATGACACCTACTTGTCCACTATTCAGGTGTGATGAAGGCAAGGAAATCATGGGATGTTGGTTTTAATGACAAATATGTGAATGTCAAATCAAGAGGAAACAGAATCTCATCGGCTAAAAGTGCTTGTAAAACTGCCATGTTTTCTAAGGTAGAAGTAACCATTTGGCCTAAAAATGACAGTTTGTATGTGATCCTCATGACCACCCACTCTTGACGGTGTAAGAACAGGCAAAAAGTTTTCTTGTTCTGTTTCGGTTTTCATTTTTTGATGTACTAGGGGTTTGTGCTCAGAGTCTGGTGCATGCTAGGCAAGTGTCTGACCACTGAGCTACATCTCTAGCATTTTATTTTATTTTAGTTTAGTTTGAGAGAGATTCTTATTAAGTTGCCAAGACTGACCTCAAACTTTCCATCCTTCTGCTTCAGCCTTCTGAGTAGCTGGGATTACAGGTGAGTAGCTGGGATTACAGGTGAGCACCTGTGATCTTTAGAGAATAGCTGGGATCACAGGCTTGTGCCACTGCACACTTCTTGAAACAGGTTTCTTGTTGCTCTTCCTTTTCTGTGACATCCTGACAATAGACTGCTTAATCTCCAAAGAGTAAGGCAGGGAAGGTAAAGGAATTAATTCCAAGATACTTTTTTAAAAAAATTTTTTTTTTAGTTGTAGTTGGACACAATGTCTTTATTTATTTTTATGTGGTGCTGAGGATTGAACCCGTGCCTCACATGTGTGAGGTGGGTGCTCTACCAATGAGCTACAGCCCCAGCCCTCAAGATACTTTTTTGTTATAGACTAGATTCTGAGCTAATACTCTGTAAATCTGTCATTCTGTTTTATAAAACATATCATATATTATTATAGCTATATTTTAATGTTCATATTAGTTCTGCTAGTCTATTAATTCCTTAGGGTCATTCAGTTGAATTCTCTATTCCTAGTACCTAGCAAATTGCCTATAAATATCAGGTTCTTAATCAATGCTTGTTGAATAACTAAATAAATTATAAAAATTAAGTATAAGATTACAATGTGGCTGGGTAATTATGCCAACCTACTACTATGTAAAAAAATTAAAGAAGAAATAGTCTATTGATACATAATTTGCATATCATAAGATTTACTTTTTCAAAATGAATAAGTGCAATCATCAACACTCCCTAATTTTGGAACATTTTTATCACTTTAGAAAGAAACCTCATGCTCTTTAACATTCATTCTCCATGCCATCCTCCTCCGGGATATCTGGTTCCTTTCCTTTAGCATAACGTTCTCAAGGTTCATTCATGTTGTACCATAGGTCAATACGTCATTCCTTTTTATGGCAGAATAATAGGCCATTGTGTGGAAAGACCACCTTGTGTATTTGTTCAACAGTTTAACAATCTTTTTCGGATTTCTACTCTTCGGCTATTATAGATAATGATTATAGATAATACTGCTATAAACCTTTATATACAAGTTTTTACATGAATATAGATATTCAGTTCCCTTGGGTACAAACTTAAAAGAGTTTACATTGACACAAAACAGTATGTGTGACTCTAATAGTATAAAATATCCAGAGGAGGCAAATTCATAAAGACAAAGGAGATTAGCTTTTCGTATGGCCTTGAAAGAGAAGGGTCTGTAAAGTAAATGTAATGGGCCTGGATTTCTTTTTGAGATGATAAACCACTGGGTGAAATGATAACTCTAGCTTTTTAAAGAACCACCAAACTGTTTTCCAAAGCAACTGCACCATTTTATAACCCTACAAGCAATGATGGTTCAATTCTCCTTATCAACCCTTGCTATTACCTAACATTTTTATTACAGCCATTCTGGTGTGCATGGGAAGGATTATCTCATTTTGGTTTTGACTTGCATTTACTAAATGATACTGAGCATCTTTTCATATACTCGTTGTCCATTTCTTCTTTGGTGAAATGTCTGTTAAAATCCTTTTGTAATTTCTAAATTGGCTTGTCATTTTATTATTTATTTTTAAGAGTTCTTCCTATATTATAAATTCATATAATTATATAAATCAGTTATATGATTTTTAAATATTTTAATATGTGAGTTTCATTTTCACTTTCTTGATGATGTCCTTTGAAGCACAAAAGTTTTTAAATTTCAATGAATTCCAGTGTATCTAGTTTTTCTTTCTGTTGCTAGTGCTTTCATTGTCATGTTTAAGGAAAAATCACCTAAACCAACATCACCAACATTTACACCTGTGTTTTCTTTAAGAGTTGTATAGATCTAATTCTTAGATATATGTCTTTTCATTTTCATTTTTAGTTAGTTTTCTATTTGTTGTGAAGCACCATTTTTTTGGTGGCCCAACTTAATTCTTTTGCATGTAGATATCCCATTGACCAAAAATACTTTCAACAATCAGTAGTGGTTGATTGTTATGATTTGGATATGCCTTATCCCCACAAACACCTGTGTTAATGCAGGAATGTTCAGGGTGAAATGATTGGATTGAGAGCTACAGCCTAATCAGTCCACCAGGTTTGAATGGATTAAGTGGGGGTTAATGGTAGGCAAGTGGGGAATGACTGGAGGAGGTAGGTCACTGGGGGCGTGTCCTGAAAGTTCATATTCCCTGTAGCCCCTTCCCCTTGCCCTCTCTGCTTTCTAGCCACCTTGAGCAGAGCAGCACTTCTCTACCAGGTCTCTTCAGCCTTCCCACCATGATGTTTGGTCTCACCTTGGGCCCTGAGCAGTGGACTCAGCCAATGGACTAAACCTCTAAAACTGTGAGTTAAAATAAACTTTTCCTCCATTAAGTTGTTCTTGTCAAGTATTTTGGTCACTGCAACAAAAAGATAACTAATACATTGACAGTCGAGAATATAATAAAATCTCAATAATTCAGATTATATTATACTCAAAAGTAATATGGATATTGACCTTTTGTGTTAATTGTAAAGAAATACTTTATGAAGTAAATTATTAATAAGCAATTTCAGAGGATGTTAGTGAATATATAAGATTCTTCAGTAAATCTGTTAACTGCATCCATTCATTCTCAACTGTTACTTATTTGTATTCATTCATGGTTAAAGATAGTTGAGTACTTTGGTTTATATGGGCTCTTTGAGTTGCAAAGAACAGAGATGTTCATCATTAACCTTAATAAAAAAGGAATTTGTTGGAATGAGTTGAGAAGCTAACAGAATCCAAGTCTGGTGCCCATACCTTTGAGACGGCTTTTTGTTACTTAGTTCAAATTAGAGAAAGAGGCCTTTTGGTACAATAGATGTAAAAACTATATGGGAAAGAGAGTCCCCTTCTGCCTAATGTCCTCTTTTTCTTCAGATATCTTATCCTGAATCTAAGTGCCTTAATAGACTTCCTTCTCTCCATTCTCAGGAGTACAAACATTTCCATTCTGGCAATAGAAATGGAGCACAGAATGCCAACAGAACGTAGGACTTAGAAGGTGTGTGTTTCATGGAACAGATGAGCAGATGAGTGGTTCAAAAGACACGGGCTGTACAGAGGTTTCAGAAGAGAATTTTCCTACCCTTCTTAATGAGTGGCCATGGAATACCCACAACAGGTAGAGTGAGGGTCACCTGTTGTAGGTTGTCTATGAACACACAGGACTCACATTTGTCTACCTTGCCAACTCTAGGTGGTTTGAATTTATTTTTTGATGCTAGAGTGAGGAATCAGTTGTACAGATTGGGGATCTCATATGTTTCTACCTGACGTTTTTCCTTACTGCACCATATAGAGACATAAGCAAAGGACAAGCACAGTGGGAGGTGATAAATTTCCTCTCTAATCAGTTTAGCTGCCTGACTTCCAATAGTGAGGTATGAAAACAGTCATTAGCCTGCAGTGAGTCCATATTTTTCCCCCTGACTAGTCTTCCTTCCTTCTACACTGTGTCTGAGTTAAGGGGCACTATCTTGGCACTAATTTGGGAAATTATCTTTTTGAGGGACTTTCCCTACTCACTCTCTCATCTATGTAATTTCTCTAAGTTATAGATTCTGAGTACTTAAAATCTCTCACAACAGCTTGGTACATCACCTGTTTCCCTTGATTCTACTTCATAGTTCCTCTGTTTTCTTTCAACTTCAGTTCCTATGGCTCATTTCTAATCTCTACAAGAAGAAATAGGGCTGGTCCAGCTCAGCCTTTTGCATTAGACCTCCTCTTCTGTGCCTTATCAGGTGCTGTTTTTTTTTTTCCCCCAGGGTGTATTAGGAATTGATCCCAGGGCCTCACGAGTGACCACCGTTTAGATTGCTTGTCCTTAGTTAACTAGCTTACCCAGCAGCAGTTGTGTATTAGAGGCTACTGTGACTTAAATTGGCTACTTAAAGGCCAAGGGGGAGGGTTAACCAGTGCAAGTACCCCATCCTGGAAGCTCCATGATTTCCAAATCTAGTAATTACCTATTATGGGATGGAAATAATTATGTTTAACTTCTGTGGATATATATATATATATATATATATATATATATATATATAAAGTGAATGTTGTAGATATTCACTTCCTTTAAAATAAAAAATAGTAATTTGATCATTTTAAATTCACTAATTCAACCATTTCACAAATTCTCCAGTAAGTGCCAAATGATGAGGCTTATATATCTTTAACAGCTTAATTACTGATGCAGAAGGATTGTGAGTTCAAAGACAGCCTCAGCAAGTTAGTGAGGCTCTATGCAACTCAGTGAGACCCTGTCTTAAATAAAGTACAAAAAAGGGCTGGGGATGTGGCTCAGTTGTTTAGCACCCCTGGGTTCAATACCCAGTACTGGAAAAAAAAGGAGCTTGATTATTTTAATCATCTATATTACTTAATATTATAGAAGAAAAGTGATTTTTTTTGCTATTTTTTCCTAAGGTTCCTATATAAGGATTCACTTTTTTTCCCTCCTTGTGTAAGGAAGTTGTTTTAAGGGTAGAAATATGTCATAAACTAAATTAATTTCCCACCAACCCCAAACTTATGTGTTGAAGCCCTAAGCTCCATATGTGATTGTATTTGTAGATAGGGTCTTTAGGAAAGTAATAAAGATTAAATGAGGTCATAGGGTGGTGTTCTACTCTTGGGGACTAGGGCCTTATAAGAAGAAGAAGAGATTCCCGTGCTTTCTTTTCCCTGCTTGAATAGAGAAGAGGCCCTGTGAAGACACAGTGAGAAGTGCACTCTCTACAAATCAGGAAAAAAGGCTTGCTAGGGCCTGAATATTTGCATTCATCTCCCCAAAATTAGTATGTTAAACCCTAAAAGCAATAGTATTAAGAGGTAGAATCTGTAAGCAGTGACTAGATCATGAGGAATCTATAAGTACCCTTATAAAAAAGGCTGGAGGGATTTATTTGCTCCTTCTGCCATGTAAGGACATATGGAAGCCACCATCTATGTAACAAAAAATTGTAACTCAACAGCTTCAGAATCAGTTGGTACTTTGATCTTGGTCTTCCCAACTTCCAGAACCAAACAATAATTTCCTATTGTTTATAAAGTACCCAGTCTAAGGTATTTTGTCACAGTAGCCCAATGTAAGACAAAGTCTCACCAGAAACCAGCTTCAAAGGCATCTTGATCTTGAACATCTAGTCTTCAGAACTGTGAGAGGATAAATTCCCATTGTCTATGTGTCCTAACCTGCGTATTTTATTATGGTAGCCCTGGGAAAAGCAAAGGTTGATAGTCACTCACTGTGAATTCAGCTTAATTTTCTTCCCAGCCCATCTATAATGAGGTTTTATAGACAGCATTTATTTGCATGTTTGTTGCTAATCCCTTTCGCCTTTTATGATGTAAACCCCTCAAGCAGAGGAATTGTTTATCTTGGTCACTGAGGTACCCCCAGTCACAATTAGGCAAACTATATAGTCACTGAGTGAATGCACTAGTGATGGTGTTATGGTTGATATGTCATGAGGTGTCTCCCCAAAGATCTTGTGTGAAAAAATGTTAGAAGGTTTAGAGGTGAAATGATTGGGTTATGAGAGCCTTAACCCAACCAGTGAATGAATCCCATGATGCATTAACTGAGTAGTAACTTCAGGCAGATGGGCTGAAGGAGGTAGGTGGCTGGGGGTGGTAGGTGCCTGGGGGTGTGCCTTTGGGGTTTATATATTGTCCTTGTTTAGTTGAGTCTCTCCGTTTCCTCATGTGATGTCAGTTGCTTTCTTCCACCACACTCTTCTACCATGATGTTCAGCCTCACCTCAAGCTCCGAGGAATGGAGTTGACCATCTATGGACTGAGACCTCTGAAACGGCAAGCCTCCAAATAAACTTTTCCTCCTCTAATATTCTTGTCAGGTCTTTTAGTCATAGCAGTGAAAAGCTGAGTAAAACAGATGGGATTATATTGGTATGCCTTCATGCATCAGAGAACGGGCACTTTCCTCCAAATATTAATGTTGGACCCAAAAAACCAACATGCTTCTTCTCATGATGCTTTCTGCATTTGGTATTTGTAAAACCAAATTTAATCTTTTGCTTCAAAGTCTGCTTGTTCACCTTCTCCTTTGTCAGCACTTTTTTCCCCCAGACATTGGAAAAGTTGAAACTTCAGGTATCAGTTCTTTCCTACATCTTTTCTTCAAGGATGCAATATTAACTAGTGATTCATAGTACAGATTCTGGGCCACCCTCAGCAAATTAGCAAGGGCCTAAACAATTTAGTGAAACCCTTCTCAAAAGAAAAATAAAAGGGCTGCAGATGTGGCTCAGTGGTTAAGTACCTGTGGGTTCAATCCCGAGTGTAAAACAAAACAAAACACACACAAAAAAGTATAGATTCTAGAACTAGATTGCCTGGGTTCAAATTCTGGCTCTATTAATTAAATAACCATGAGGTTGGGCAAGTGAAGTAACCTCTCTGTGCCTCAGTACTTTTATCTGTGAAATTGTGGGCACTGCAAAGCCTTATTAATTATTGCAAGATTTAAATGAGTAATATTTGTAAATCACCTAGAAGGATGGCTGGCATGGAGAACATACTTAACAAGTATTAGGTATAACTTTTTAATATTCACATCATTTTTTTTCATCTGCAGTTTCTCTGGGATATTTTATCCAATCCACCAGCCCTGAATTGCAGCTGAATTCTGGTCTTATGTAACCAATTCATATAACCAGCTATTCTACTATGACCTCCAAGAGTCTTGTCCTTTAATATACACACCCTCTACAGTCTCTTCTCCTTAATTATGGGTGTAACTTGTGAATATGATGTAATATCACTCCTGCAGTTAAGTTACTAATCAGATGACTTTGAGATAACCCAAAGGAGATTATCTTGAGTGCACCTGACAATCAAGTAAGCATTTAAAAGAAGGTGAAACACCGGAGAGATGTACTTCTGCTGGCCTGGAAGAAAATAAACAGCTATGGTGTGGACTGTCCATGCGAGTCACATGGCAAGGAGTTGTGAGCAGCCTCTTAGAGCCAAGAGCAATCCCTGTATGACAGCCAGCAGGAAAATGGGGACCTCAGTCACACAGCTGCAAGGAAATAAATTCTGCCAGCAGCTAGTGAGTCTGGAAGAGGATCCCAAGCCTAAGATAAAAATCACATCCCTGGCTGATCCCTTGACTTCTGTCTGGTGAGACCCTAAGCATATGACCCAGCCATCCCATCCCTGGAACTCCAACTCACAGAATCTGTGAGATAATAAGCAGGTGCTGTTTCAAACTGTTATGTTTGTGGGGATTTGTTACTCAGCAATAGAAAACACGTGTGCCAGCTGCCAAGTTTACTTCTCCACATCAGTGTCTACAATAGTAATCTCACACTTTACACACCCAAAAAGACTCTTAATCTTTGTCTGCTAACCTGCATTTTCTTTTTTTCCTCTTAGTAAGTCACTCAGACCTAAGAACTAGAATTATCTTTGGTATATCGCCTTCCCTCAGACCCTACCGACAATTCATTCACAAATCTTAGGCTCTGTCATCAAAATATACCCTGCATCTAGTCACTTTTCCCCACCTCCCCTGCTGTCACCCGGCCCAAGCCATCTCCATCTGGTGGTTGAACCCCTAAGTAGACTTCTAACTGTTATCTCTGTTCCATGAAGTGACCCTTCTTCCTGGGATTCCAGTGAGCATTTTAATGTAAATCAGGCCATACCACTTTTCCTAGGATTCACAATGACTTCTCACAGGACTCAGTAAAATCTAGATTGCTTACTATGACCTCTAGGCCCCAGATAACTTGGTCCCTGGAGTCTTACTCCCTCGGTGCTACTGTAGCAGACTTCCAGACATGGTGATTCATAAATCATGGAAGTGCATTTCTCACTGTTCTGGAGGTTGGGAAGTCCATGATTATAACAGCAAGTCTGGGATCTGGGGTCTAGTGAGGGCCCTGATATCCACTTCATGTTTGGGAGGGGAGGAAGGCTCCTTCAAATACGACAGAGGAGCAGAAGAACTGAGAGAGAGAATGAAGATGACAAGGTCAAATTCACCCTTTTAAAGAACTATTCCCTTGATAATGGCAGAGCCCTGGATGGTATAATCACCTCTTACAGTACTGCCTCTTAATACTGGCACCAAGCAAGGTTGCATTCCAGGGTGCTCCTACTTGTTTTTCCTTTTTCTGGAACATTCCATCCCACATCTTCCATGATTTCTTTCCTCACTTTGTGAAGGTTTCTTCAAATGTTACCTCCACTAGCCCATTTCCCTGTTTGTCTTTTGGGGAAAAAAATCTCAACCTTCCTCCCTGCCCATTTGTCTCCATTGCTTTTTTTTTTTTTCCTTAATATTTTTTAGCTGTCGATGGACCTTTTATTTATTTATATGTGATGCTGAGAATTGAACCCAGTACCTCACATATGCTAGGCAAGTGGTCTACCACTGAGCCACGACCCCAGCCCTCCATTACTTTTTGTAGTCCTGGCATTGTTGGTGTTGTGCTTATGTTCTGTCTGTCTCTCTGTTCTCTTCTCTCTCTCTCTCTCTCTCTCTCTCTCTCTCTCTCTCTCTCTCTCTCTCTCTCTCTCATTTATTTGTTACCTATCTCCAATGTTGAAATATAAGTTCCATCAGGGAAATGACTTCAAGTTGATCGTCACTCAGTCCTCAGGCCTTAGACCGGTCTCTGACATAAGCAAGCAAGCACTTAAATAGTCTGTATTGAATTAAGAACATAGGGAAATATTTGATAAGTTTACATTAGAAGCAGAATTGTGACCTCTATCTATTCAAAAAAGTCCTGAACAGGATACTATTTTAAGGCAGGAATTAAGAGATCATACTGTATTGAATTGGGAAATGTTTGTGCTATCAAATTACATGATGTTTAGAGAAGTTTAATGCTATTTAAACAATACTAATGGTATCACTGATGCAATTTTTGCTGATGTAAGGTTATGGGGGTTGAGCTCCAAGATATAATGTTGTTCTCATGATATCTTTTTTTTTTTTTTTTGGCTGGGAGAGGTTATTTCAGTAATATAAATGCTGAAATGTAAACTCTAGCCCTGATCAAGATAGACATGAAAATGGAGCTGCGATGAGTCCATGTCCTCGGTCAAGTACAGTCTCAGTAATCAATAGTAAACAGAACTAGAAAATATTCAAAGTCTATGTGACATGGGAAGTAGAGTTGTTTAGAGTTAATCTCATATTTCAGATATCTGGATGGAGCACAAGTTCAAAATTTCAGCACAACAACTAGATGCCATTGCAATGAAGTTTGATATGTTGGAAAATTTTCCAGGGTATACACAGGACTTAAGTGATCCAAGATGTACCAGTTTTTAAGACCAAGTTTTCAGGTTTACAATGCAGTTCATATGTAGAGATAGCTCCACCCCCTTCCTCTTTTTCACAATGGAGAACATCTTTAAGAACATTGAGTAAGTGGACTCTACCAGGTCAACAGTAAGTTAGCCCCCTGCACTGTAAATCATGACCCACTGTTGATGGAGAAAGCCGGAGGCATGCTCTTTTTCCATGTGGCATCATAGGTTTTTACCTTTTCAAAACCATGTCAGCTGAAGTAGTGAATTTATTTCTTTTTCCTTAGTATGTCATCTCCTTATCAAATTGAGAGTGGTTTTTTTTTTTTTTTTAAGTGTTGGGGATGGAACCCAGGGTCTCATGCATATCAGCAAGCACTCTGTGGCTGAACTACACCCCCAGCCCACCTGAGACTTTTTAAACAATGTAAATTGTTTAATTTCTGAAAGAAATTCTTATTCTAGTTTAGAATGGTGTAATCAAGCAAATCAACTTCTTTCAAAATCATCCTCAGAGAAAGGGAAACATAATGTTGTAATTTTTCAAACTTTTAGATATGAAAATATTTACTGTTTACTCAAAAGGGTCTATTTTGAACTCTAGTCAAGTATGAAAGTATGCTGTGAATTAAAAATCTGATCTGATAAAATGACACATAAATATTTGAACAGGAATTTTGGTCCTAATGCCCAGGGGATGGCTGTAAATCTGCCTGAAATACAAAGCACTCTTTCGTTCGAAAACTTCAGAGAGCCAACTATTTGGGTATTAAAGACTCCTTCCCAGATTACTGTTAATGCTAATCCTGAAGGAATTACTGAGTAACTATGATTTTTATTCCTTTTAGAATGTCATAGCTATATGACTATTACTTTGCATGTCTCTATTCTGACTGAATTCTGGCGCCTGCATTGTACACATGGATAGAAATCATGCTTTGTTTCTCATGAAGGTAAGTTTCTTTCTGGTTGATTGAAAGTTATAAAAAATATTTATTTTTAATGGATGTCAGTGTTGTACCTGTAACTTATAAACAATTTTATTTTGGATTTATTTAGGCAGTCACAGAATAATATTTTTAAAATTGTTTTTTAGTAATACATTTATTTATTTTTATTTGGTGCTGAGGATTGAACCTAGCACCTCACATATGCTAGGTAAGCACTCTACCACAGCTACAACTGCAACCCAGAATAATATTTTTAAGATAAAAAAAAATTTACATTGACCAAAAATGATTCAGTTGAAGTAGTGAAAGCTTTAGTGAACAAAGTGGTTAAAGGACTTCGGGTGTCTAAGAACATTCTAGCTTGCTCTCATCCCACAAAACTGCAGTTACTCTTGGAAATATTAAAGCAATACAGACTTTCAGGAACTAACAGGCTATAATGAAATGTTCCCAAACAGAATAACAGAAGAGTATCAGTGATCCTCTCCATCACTGGTTCCCACACATTTTGTGGATGAATAAAGAGCTAGTCTTCATTCTCCCTTCCTATTTGTAATAAGTTATGACCTGTGCCTCTTATTTTTGCTGCATGTTACCATGTAGGCGAATGATCACATTCAATATGTCCACATCTGATGAGATACAGCAGTAGTAATCCACAGTGTTCAAATGGAATTCACTGGATTCAAATGCCTTAGAACCTCTGTGTGTCGCTGTTATTTTCTCATTAATCTTGACACTCCTGTAAGAGGGTAGAGGCTGTGATTCCCAATTGACTTCTAAAGACCCAGATACAAGTAAAATAGCTGAAGGTTTTTCAAATGTCACATAAAAAGTTCAAGTAGGGACAAGGTAACAGAATCCAGGCCCATGGACTCTTTTGAGTTTTGCTAGGTCCACAATGAGACAATTCATGGAACTTCACATTTAAAAGAAAATGTCTGTATCCAAGTGGAACAGAACAGGCATCCTGGGATTTTGTTGCCATCTTTTATGTGACTTAACTTCTTTTCACCCTTATTTTTCACAGGGGTCCTGGATGGCTTCCTTATGGAATTTACTTTTAAATTATGTAAAAATGATCAATTTTCAAATTAAAATTTATACAGTTGGGCAAGTTAGCAGGCCATTTTGATTGCCAAACTGCCACCTGTACTCTTACAGTTATGCAGGCCCTCATCCTCACACTTGGTGACCACTTCCACTGGCTTCAACACAGAACTCTAGCAGCTTCTCTAGTGGCTCCTTTTAAAGCATTTTTGAGCTTATGACCCATTTGCTCTGTCATAAAAGGCCAACTCTCAACTAACAGAGTTGGCTGTCAGGGATTTCTACTAATTCTTCTTCTCCCGGTCTCTGTCATTCATTCATTCTTACTTTCTTTCAGTGACTTTTCATCAGCTGCCCAGGCATATCTAGCTCACTGCTACTCACAGTCCTGGAAACCCTCTGCTTTTATCCCTCAAGGAATTCACACTTTAGTAAAGGGACACACACACCTATACAAGTGAAATAATGCTTTGAGAGGTGTAATAAGAGGGTGTGTCTGTAGTAGGGGGAAAACAAATGAAGTAGAGAACTCTTTGAAAGAAATTTATAACTTTGAAGGACAAAAGGATTTGGAAAAAAGATTTAGCTATCGGTCTCTTCATTACAGGCTTGTTTATCATGAAAACGAAGCTAAAATATTTGGAAATAACAATCCTAGAATACATTCATAGATTGAAATATTAGGTAGTTTGAGGTGTATTGCTCCTAACCACTACACTGGGTCCTATGTCAGCAGTATTTAAAATCTGCTATTTTATTTGACTGGTACAATTTGTAAAATTTCCTTCCAGATAGATATTGATCCTCCACTTTGCCATAGTGCCACTTTGTTACTATCTAATACATGACCTATTTGCCTGTTTATCTGCCTGGCCCTTGAGGCTATCAATATTTATCATCTCTGTTTTATAGATGTAACTGAAGTAGAAAAACTATCCCCCGGACCAGATATTTGACTATCAGGGATTTTTTTTAGAATATTTTCACCTGGAAAATCAGTAGAAACCAGTAATAAATTCATAGTGGATCTCTTAATCCAACTTTGCATTTTCCAATCCTTCCTAGATAGAGGGAGAGAACTTTCCCAGTACCTGTAAAAGTCTTTAGTTCTTGAATGGGAGAAAGGAATGTGAGGCCTTACAGATTGGTGTATGAAAGGACTAGGAAATGCAAGCTATCAGGAGTGACATGTAATGGGAATCCGGCCAAGTAATAAAACATTTGCCTTTCAAGCCAGGCACTGGGCCCAAACCACTAGCTGAAACCTTTTATGGTTCAGATCCTCTTCATTTGCTCTCTAACTCTCCATCTTACTAGTTAACTCTGATGTTTTCCAAATATCTAGCAACTGGAATGTAATTCCCCAAAGTGAGGGATTTCCTCTGGGCAGCCACCCTGATCTTGGAAGGAAAGAAGATTTCAGATTCCACACTCTCTTCCTGGAAAGTCCATTTCAGATTCCTTTATGATAGCCTAGGGGAATGGAAATGCCATGAGGGAAGACCTAAATTTCCCTGTTATTAGTGGAATCTAAAACAGTGGACCCTATTCTCTTTTGTGAGAATTCATGTTGGATTGAAATATTTTCTATGATCTATATTGATCACATAACCCATTTTTTCAGATTGTGTATTCCTTTTGTTTTGAAAACATTAAAACAGAGAAGGAAGATGCTTAGAAATTATTAAAACACACACACAAACCCACACACACACACACGTTAGAATTTTTAGGTGTTAAATAGGACCTGGGAATGTGCACTTTTCACAGCAGGACAGGTGATTCTGATGTAGATGATCTAAGGACAATTCAGAACTCTCACCTCAACTATTGGTTCCAATTTTCCCAAATCCCCACACTCTATTGGAAAGGATTTCACTAGAAGACAGAAGAGAAGCCAGTGTCATTGATAATCAAACCATCAAATGGATATTCAAGTCAAGATCACAGTTGAGATCGGGTTAGAATTTGTCTTTGAATGCTAAAATTTCAAAGACAAAAAAAAATCACAAAAGAAAAAACAGTTTACTGAAATGTGAATAAATTCAGAATTTCTTCAACCTAAGAAAATAATTGGAAATGTGAGTTTATTTGTTATAAAATTAGAAGAATAACAATGGCAAGAAACGCTGCTTGTAACAAAATTGAGGGATATGGTAATTAAATGAAATCATTAATATACAGTTGCCAAATTGGAAAGATCAATAAGGACTGAGTTTTGGATATAGATGATGTTAATATGGTAAGGGTTATAATTTATAAGCATTTCTTTGGAACTTTTGCTCAGTTTGTGTATTGATTTCCTTTAAGATATTAAGGACTGAGATGAAATGGAAAACTGATTCCTGTTAAAATGAAATATGTGTGGAAATATTTAGGAAAGTGCAAATATTGCATAAATGAGCAAATTCTTGAAATAATTCACAAGTGTTACCCTTTTATAAGGTACTCCTATAAACCTCAGACCTTATTTTCTCAAGTCTACAATTCACTTCAGATGATTAGTAAGGAGCTTTATAATCTCTGATAAGACTCTTTCAGACTTTGAAAAGATTTCAAGTGTGAAAAGCTTCCATAGGTGGCTAAAATAACATGCCCTGTTTGCACAGCCAACATTATAATTTGCACATGTAGTTGATAAATACATTCATGTGCTCTGAGTAGCAGTATCTGAGGCACAAGGATTTCTGAAGGCTCTGTTTGCTTGGTATATTTGCTCACAAATTGCTTTAAAGAAAAAAACTTCTGAAAGAGAATGAATTAGGCACACATCACTTTTACTTCCAAAATGAAGTTTTTACATATTATGATTAAATAAATAAAGATTGGTAGGTTAAGTCTATGTGCCTTCCTTATGTTTTAAATTTATTTCACATAATGGCACATAATGAAAAATAAAAGCTTAAATCTAGGCTATATTTTTCTTTCTGTCTTTTTCCCCCAGCATAAAGACATTTAAATGTGTATTTATCACATTTCTGTGGTTTTCTTTTTCCAATTAATATACTTTCTTATAAAGGAAAGATTATAGCCAGTCTTCTAAAATTTAATGACTTTATGAGTCCTTGTGCTTTTTCTTCATTTTTTTTCTCTTTCCTCTCTCCTGTTCTCCCCTCCCTCAGTGGACATGAGTCAGAATCTATTATGTACCAGGCACTGTTCTGAGCTCTGGAATATGAGGGTGAGAATATGCAATTCTTGCTGTCATGGAGCTACTGCCTAGTCAGGGCACAGGAAATAAGCAATTACATCATAGTATGTGACAGTGGGACTTTACCTGGGAAGATGCTTTACCTACTCTTGTCGGGGAAGAAATGAGAATTCCTGGAGAATTTCCATTAGACTGTAACTGATTTATGGGCATTTCCATCTTTCAACTCCAAATTGCTCTCACTGGAAATATTCAGTTTTCTGATGTTCCCTAGACTTTCTTAAAAGCATTTTTCACTTATTTTTCAGTCACCATACTGTTGGCCAAAGTTTACCCATTTTCCTTAAGGAGCTATTATTTTAGGCTATTAAGATTTGGGGATTTATCTGTCAATAGCTGTTTCTATTACCCATCCCTAATCCTTGGCTGATTCAGGACATCTGTGGGATCCCACCACCAAGAGCAGAATCTGATAGAAATGCCAGCTGAGGTTGGGAAGAGGCCCTTCTCCTCTCACCATCACCTGGACCTAAATCCAGGTAACAATTTGCAATTCCCATTGGCACACTTCTCCCAGCTTCAGTCCTGAATTTCTCCTTATGTTCCCCTTCATGTCTTGTCTTGTCTTTGAAAATTTAAATGTGCAATTTAAAGGGGAAAATACCTGGAGGGTAGGCATGGGAGGAATGGAGGAACTTTGGATAGGGCAAAGAGGAGGGAGGGGGAAAGGAGGGGACATGGGGGTAGGAAAGATGGTGGAATGAGAAGGATATCTTTATCCTAGGTACATCTTTGATGACATGAATGGTATGACTCTACTTTGTGTATAACAAGAGAAATGAAAAATTGTGCTCCACTTGTGTACTATGAATCAAAATGCATTCTGCTGTTATGTATAACTAATTAGAATAAATAAATAAATTAATTAATTTCAAAAAAGGGAAAATACATGTTCTGGAAATTTTGCTTGCAAGTGGTAGATACCAAGGAATGACAATTATAGTTTCCTTTCTAAATTGTTTAACTGTATCATATTCTGTTAAAAACTATTATATGTATTAATAAACTTTAGCACATAGATGATAAAATCTATGAGACAAGATAAAAAGACAACTCTGAAGCTCTTCTGAATTTTTTCAAGGTTCATAGTGTCTTTTGAATGTAACTAGTCTGATTTTCCCCCACTGTGGCCATTGTAATCTATCAGGTTTCATGACTCTTTGAAAATCAAGAGCCAAATTTGTAGCCATAGTTCTTTATGGGATGTGCATTTGTAGTAAATTCATCCTTGATTCATATTTAAGGTTATATCCTTATTCTTATTTCTCATCCAACTTTTTTTTCCAAAATTGAGTATCTTTATTGCTTTACTTAGTTATAAATTCAATTCATGCTTTAATTAACAACATTAAAAGAATATCAAAAAGCAAAGAACTTGAAGTATCCCAATATTTCCACACTTGGTCCCTACTACCAGAGAATGCTACTATTCTCACCTATTTCTAATAAACATCTTTTTTATACATTTTTAGTTGTATATGGACACAATATCTTTGTTTTATTTATTTATTTTTTTACGTGGTGATATGGATCAAACCCAGTGCCTCATGCGTGCGAGGCAAGCACTCAACCACTGAACTACAACCTCAGTCCTCTAATAAATATCATGATGTATATTTTTAAATGTTTCTTTAATAGCTGCCTTGAATTCTTCTGGAATATATCAGTGTATCACTGAATAGTGACTAAATGTTTTTAATAGTGCTTTACAATTTACAAAGTATTTTTCATGCTTTAGTTTTTAATCTTATAAAGAATGGCCAACAGTGTCTTTTATAACATGACCATATTTTTCATTGCCAAAAATTTTTCTGAATTTCATTTTCTCACCACTATTTTGTTGTTCTTGTTTTAATGCTCCATTGCATCCATTTAGGAAAAACTGTAAGTTAAGCTCCAAACTCTACATTCACATTCTTCTCTGTGGATGTGAGATCATCTGTAGTTGTGTCTTTGAATAGGAAGGACACATAAGGATATGTAAAACAATAGAATAGGTAAAAATAGATTAGTCATTAATTGGAGCTCAAAGTAACAAATACTTTCATGTTATGCCTCATATCACAATTTGTTTTAATTCTGTTCTATGAGAAATTGTCTTAAGTTGTTCATGTGAAGAAACCAAATAAACAAACCCAGTGTTCTCATGTCTTCATCCTTGTTGTATAATTTCCCAGTACAATGTACTGACTCAGTGTTGAAGTTCTGACTTTTCTAGAAAAATCATACCAGGAGCTGGGGTTGCAGCTTAGTGATAGAATACTTGCCTAGTATGTATGAGGCACTGGGTTTGATCCTCAGCACCACATAAAAATAAATAAAACAAAGGTATTGTGTCCATATACAACTAACAAAAAAATAAATAAAAATAATCCACATATACAAGATGAGTTTTCAAAATAAATGAACAGCAGTATAATATATGCTACTGCTTTCTAGAGATGACTCTGAAAAAACTGAGGCTATGACTTGGTTCATTTTCCTTTTGTTTTGGCACTGATTTCAAATAACAAGCAAAAGGTGATTATGATAAACAGGAATTCTCATGATCCAGTCATAAGTGACTAGTGAATCATTGCTAAGAGGATAGTTATTTGCTTTTATTGTATTTGCTAAAGTGGTTTTTATAAGCCATGGAAATCCAGGTCTCAGGAGTTATTCTGGATGTTTAGAGATACAGTCAAGGAACTTCAGGTGCTGAGCTTAGAGTACATACTGTACTTCATCCACCAGTTTCCTAGGATGCTTGGGAGCAGAGAGAACATAAACTGCTACTGTATGAGATATTGTGAAGCAAAACATACCAAAATACAAAAGCAACAGATTTTAAAATCACATTCTCTTCTGTGAGAAAAACCCCTATGTTGCACATTGAATTAACTGACTGAGATTTACCTACTTTGCACTACTATTTTCTGTATAATATTTTAGATTTTATCTTACAGTCTACCACTTTACTTCTTTTTTTTAAAGAGAGAGAGGGGGGGAATTTTTTAATATTTATTTTTTAGTTTTCGGTGGACACAACATCTTTATTTTATTTTTATGTGGTGCTGAGAATCGAACCCAGCACCCCACGCATGCCAGGCGAGTGCACTACTGCTTGAGCCATATCCTCAACCCCCACATTACTTCTTTGGGTAAGTAATGGCTATGATCATCAAAATATTCCTACATCACCTTTAGGAATCTAGGCATATATACAGAATGAGTGTTTCATTCTCTCATTAACTCATCAATGTGGTTTGCATTAGAACAAATGTTTGGTGTCATTTATCAAACATTTATTTAGTGCACACTATGTGGTAGGTACTGATACAAAAATGACTGCAACAGGATACTGTGCTCTCTAAGGGCTTATACAATAATAGACCACAAGTATTTTGAAGATATAAATTTCTTTCATAAGTGTATTTTGTGAAAATTATCTGTTTTGAAAAAACAGGGATCATACTTTTGGAAAATATTTTTTCAGAATGGCTAACAGAAAACAGACACTGAACATTGTTGTTGACAAACTGAATTAAGAAAAAATTGTAGCCAAGTGCAGGTAAAAGTTTCTGAGGTCTTTTGACTTCTGAACAGAATTAATATGTCTGTTCTAAATGTAATTTGAATCCTTCATTATCTCTGTTGCCTTTTGCCACCCTTTAACATGTGGAGAAAGAATGACAATTTTTCAAAAAGATTATTATATAAGATTTTCTGTGATAAAACCCCACCCAATGGGCCTCACCCAGAGAAGCTTATATATGTTATTAGACTCAAGAATGTTAAGTGTGTTAGATTCGGTTCCTGCTGGGCAACCATAGGATGTGAACAGTGACTCTTAAATGAAGGCATAATATATGGTTTAACCTCTTAACGGTTTGTGATGTCATTTTTTATGTGGTAAGAAAAACAAATGCTGTCACATTTTATACTTGAGACTCCTGCAAGCCAACATGAAGAGATTAAGTATGCACATTACTAACACACTATCATCCATGGAGTTCAATGGGTGCCAGGAAATTGCAGTGAGCTCAAATACTTCTCAGGAACTCAGTGTTAGAGAATAGAAAGATAAGTCTGCTGATAAGGTCAGGAGACACTGTTTTCCCTTCGATGGAAGCAAAGGTAGCTTAGAATACTTTGATCTAAATGTTAATTCATAGAACTATGTGTATCTAATATTAGCTAACCTGTATGCTTTCAATTTATAAATCAAGAAATACAGTAGCTAAGGCTAAAGAAAAATCTGTATATTTGTTTAAAAGACAGAATTAGAACAGAGATTAAACTGGGTCAGAAAGTAAGTAAAATTGCTGGTTTCCAGTATTTACTTTCTTGAAATATGGTTTTGAGTCATATTTGTGGGATGTAAACATACTACTTTATGTTTCCTATCATTTTTTTATTATGCACATAATTTAACAGTTTGTAATAGTTGAAGCCACATGTCTCTGTGGACTGGGATATTGTTGAAACAGCTTCACTCATGGGAGGAGACTTATAACTATATAACTCAGGTATGTATATTTTCTTTGAACAAAGTATGTGACATTCAGCTTGTCAAAAATGAACATTTTGCTTCGCTGAGTAGCTTTGCTCTGTGTTTTGCTTGTCTACTGAGACAAATAAAGGCTGACAAGAAGGGCATTTCTAGCTAGTTAAAGAGCAAAAGGGGAATAAAGCAGGATTTGAGCCAGTTATCAGAAAATTCCTTTCTTACCGAACATCTTATATTATCATCTAATGATAATATAAAATGATATGCTCACTAGAAATAATTTAATCTTAAATTTGGGTAACAAGACTGTGGATCTCCTTCCTCCCTATGTTTCTAAATATTTAGTAAAAAACATAATGTGTATTGTGGTGAACTTTCTGAATATAGAAGTTATATTCTTCTTGTTTTCTCCTCACTGGGGACACTGACATGTTGATGAGGAACATAACTGGCTCTAGAACAACCTTCATCCTGTGTTTTTTTTTTTTTTAGAAGAAGGAAGTTTTTGTGACATTTTATTATCTATTAAAGAGCTACATGTAAGACTATGGATTTTTATTGGGAGTTTGTACAACTTCCTATAAACCAAATCTTGTCAATATTCAAACATATTTGAGCCTCCCCCTGTGTATAAAACAAAGAAATTAACCCTCCTTCAATGAATATACTCCTCCTTCCCACCACAACCATATATTTTTTTAAAGTTTTGATTTTACTCCCTGTAGCTCTCCTCTCTTCTTATTTAATCCCCAGTCCACCCCAGTCAGAATTTGACTCCCAACACACTACACAAACAGAACCCAGTGACCTTCATGCTGTCATACCATGGAACATTGTTCAGTCCTTTTCCTCCTCGTCCTCACACACCACGGGACATGGCTGAGCATGGCTTCTTTCTGGAAACTCTCACTTCTCTTGGCTGTGCGGGAACATGAGCTTTGAAGGCATTGTCCTTCCCTCTTGATTCCCCTGACCTAGGTGGCATTTGGTTTGTAAGAAGTCGTTGAAGATACTATTCAAGGAAGGGAAAACTTGGAGAACGCTTATTTATGAGTTGAAGGCAAGAGAGGATTAGACCCAGAAAAAGACAACACTTAGCAGAGGGGCAGGATGATAGAAAAACACAGAAGTAGAATGAACATTTTGCTTCGCTGAATAGCTTTGCTCTGTGTTTTGCTTGTCTACTGAGACAAATAATACAGAAGTAGAAAGTGTTCCCATTCAACTGATTTGGTTCTGAGTAGCTGGAGCTTTGTTTCTGAAAAGGAGAATGACAAAGGAAGAGTTGGAGATTTGGAGATAGTGGAGAAGATTTGGGGGGAAATGGGTGGGATGATATGAGAGGGAGTGGATGCAGAATCCACAGTTGGGCATCCCTCTTGAGGGTGGTGAAGAGTCTGTTTTGGCAATGCTTACCTGTCCTGTTCTGTGGCTTTACCCTGCAGTGCTTGCTCCTATAGGGCAGGCACCAAAGCAGGTATCTGAGTTCATGTTGAATTGAGTCATGAAGGGAGACCAAAGGGTTAAAAGTGTAAGGTATTATAAACAGTGTTATTGAAATAATGGGGTCTAGGAGAAAATACTGGATAAAAAGAGACAAGAAGAAAAGTAGAGAACATAGAGAGCAGTCAATAGAGAATAAGTACTAAGAGATCAACTGAGGGAGTGAGAGCCAGCCTGAGCATCATGTATTCCAATGTTCCATGAAACCATTCTTTCAAGTTCAGCTTGTGGTGCCCAGATCTCTCTCCTGCTGCAAGTTGTGGATGGTCTTGTGGTCTAGAGCAGGGATTGTGGTAGGACAGGCACCGAGGTGAGACAAGAGTCATCAGTGGTGGCTGTGGTCTTCTGATACCCCATTTGGATCCCAAGACCTGAGGAGTGTGACATTTCTCAGGCCTTGTATCATAGTGAAGTTATTAAACTGTTAAGAAGTAAAGCATCTGCTTCAAGTAGTCTTCCTACATTTTGTCAAGAGAACTTGGTCTTCAGTGGATAATGAGAGTGCTTCCTTGGTATCCAGTCATTCTTTTAACTATGGATGAGGTATATTGATTGCGAGGGTTTAAAATACCTACAGGTTGTAAAGCAAAAACTGAACAACCGGCAAAACTGTGCTATTTGCTAACATTTAAGGCTGGGGGCTGATAAAAGGATCTGTTGGCCCACTGGTATGGAGATGCTCTGGGGAGATGCTGTCTCTTCATATTATATGAGCACAAACAATGCTTTCCTTCTTTTTTTGGGCTTTTCTCCACTATCCATGTACATTTATAGCGCTAGAATTTTTTCCATCTTACACAGTTTATGGCAGTATCTTCTTGGATGGTCTTCCTCCTTTTAGACTTTCACCCTTTTTAAAAATTCTATACTTAACTGCCCTATAATTAACTTTAAATTTTTGTTTTCTTCTATTGCCTCATTATTTAAAGAGTAGAGAAGCAGCTTGCTCTTCTCTAACCACTTTGAGGAAGGAACCAATTCATCTGCCTCTTAAGAGACATTAGACACTTCATTAAATTTTTCTGGGTCTTAGTTTCTTCAACTAATTAAAAATAAAGTGTGGCTATTAGATGATCAAATTCTTTGGGGTTTAGAATATGTGGCTGAGTTAGAGTTCCCTCCCCAAACTGAAATCGTGTTGTTGTACTCCCCTCTAGGGCCTGGTTCCAGTCCTAGGCTCCTTAACCATTGAGTTTCAGTGTTCTTATATGTCATAGTGGGATAATCTACATCTATTTTGAGTATTGCTTAAAGACTTCATTCAGTTTATGTTGCCTAGCACTGATACCTGGTATACTAATTCTTTCTTCCAGCCTGGTGCTGGAGGTATCCCTCACAGAACATGTTAGGTCCACCTCCCCACCAAGCACAGCCTTGCCCTTTTTGGCAGAACCTGCCTCAATTATCCTAACAAGACATTTGTAATCCTCCACAGAAATTCTTTCCTGTTTCTAGCTTTTATGACCTTTGTTCTTTGTGTGTGGGGTGGTGGTGGTGGTAGGGGTATTTGGTGTTTTGTTGTTGGTATTATTTATTTTAAAAAATTATGACTTAATAATATTTAATTTTAATAGCTTTTCCTTTTCTCTTCATCAATTGAAACTGAAATTCTGGCTTTAAACCCCTTTAAAAATCTCTAGATATTTTGACCTTTGAACTTTTTCTGAGATAGAAGAAAAGTAGGCTGTTTTTTCACTCCCCCCCCCCCCGCCACTTGTTGGGAACTCAATAAAGGTGTATAGTATGAGTAAATAAGTAAATATACTGGTCTGAGGGCGTAGCTCAGTGGCAGAGCGCTTGCCTCACACATGTGAGGCCCTGAGTTCGATCCTCAGAACCACATAAAAACAAGTAAAATAAAGGTATTGCTCCACTTACAACTAACTAACCAACTAAATAAAACTAGGTGAATATACTGAAAAACAGCCTCCTTTACTATTTAAAGCACAAAACCTCATGCTGGATATAAATGATGACGCTAGCTCCAGGAACATTCATTTCCTATCTCTTCTACCCTGTCTTTGCCTCTCATTCTCGGTCAGCAGTTTGTGTCTGGTCCCAGTCGTTGGTGGGCTACAACTAAGCACAGCGCCTGGCCTGCAGTAGGTCTCCAGGAGTATGTGGATTGAGTGAATGGTTGCTAGGGAGTATGATGGTGGCGTCTTAATTTCATGCTGGGCTCATCCCAAGGAGCGCACGTGGGAACTTCACAGAAGTGATTTCAGGAGCGCGAGGCTGACTCTCCTTATCCTGTGAGTTTACTGAAGTGGGGCCAGCTGCCCGCCTCTTCCAGCTTCACTGCCAAAGTTGAAGAGGGGTGGAGTGGCCTGGAAGACGGCTGGAAGGAGGGTGGGGGATTTGCTTTCTTATAAAGATGCTTTGGGAGGCTGACTCTGGAGTGTTAGGTTTTGAGGAAAAAATAAGCCTAGGTCCCAATGGTAACCGCCACAGAGCACAATGTTTATTTTCTGTTAAAGGGAAGGTTTGAAAGCCTCAAAAATGTAATAAAAGTGTGGTGCAAATCAGAGTAGGAGCGCCCTACCTTTACCCCGTAGTCCCGGTAGAGAAAGACAACTAGGGAAGTCAGTTCCATTGAACCATTTCTTGGGCTCCCAGCTGTGCACCGCTTTCTGTGTCCCTACCCAACTGTGGTGGGTCTCCTTTGCTTTTCCCAAGTCGAGGTTGCAAAACAAATCAACATCATCAAAGAATCCCCATGAGACCCCTGGAGACAGGTCCCCACAGACAAACACATTAAAACGTTCAGTTCCGTCCCATTATTTGGGGTTGTGAATTTCTTAATCAACGTCCGTCCCTAGGCTCCGGAGGGTCTTACGCTGCGCTGCTCCTAGGGCAGCAACAAGTCTGCAGAGCTTGGGCTCTAGGGAAAGCGCTCAGAGAATGGCCTCGGGGATTCGTTCCCTGGAAAGTTTCAGCATCCTAGGAGAACTTTTCCTTTTCCTTTTCCGAGGGCCGGCAGGGTGGCATTCCAAACTTAAGCAAAGGTGGGCAGCGCGCGATCCTCCCCTAAAGAACAAATAAATAGAAGCTAGAGCGCAGCTCCTCTCGGGTTTCCCAAAACGCGCAAGGTTGTTGCTGCCCGGGCGGCTGGGTGTCTGTGCTCCCCGCCTTTGCTGGGCCGACACCGGAGGGGAGGAGCACGAGCCGGAGGGGGTGCCGGGGCGGGCGGGGTGGGGGGAGCGAACCATCTTGAGCCAAGACTAGCGGCACATTCACAAATAACGCCCCCACCCCCAGCGCACGCGCTCCCATTGAAAGCTGCCGGGCTCCGCAGCCGCACCGCAGCTCCGAACACGCACCGCCAACCCCAGCGCAGCATGGCCTCGCGCGGCTCACGACTGGAGCTGGGTCGCTGACTGCAACCGCGCTGGAGGCGGCTACAGCTTCCAGGGAGGGGTCTCTTCCAAGACTCCCTTTGGTCTCCGCGGGGGACCATGGCACGGCAGGAGGCGCCCAGAAACCCGGGGTTCCTGGCCCGCCTCCTCGGTGGCACCTGGTGCCTGCTCTATGTCGCCGGACAGGTAGGGCAGCCTGCGTTTCTAGCGTCCTTCCTGAACTTCTGGTCGTGCTCTGGTGGGGAGCGTTACAGCTTGGGGCGCGCTCTTTTCCGCGAAGGTCTGTTCCAAGTCTGCGCCACCACCCGAGCTGGGACAGGTGGAGGAAAGCTAAGGCGAGCCCCGGCGGCAAGCTTCAGGCTGGCGGGGTCGATCTGTGCCCTGAGTCCTGAGACCCTGCCCCGGCTTCTCGCCGGTGCCGCCTAGGTCTTGCTTCCCGTGTGTAGAGGCGGCGTCTGAATGGTAGAGCTGTCATCTCTCGGGAAGCCCGCGACTCCTCCACCTTTCCAGACAGTCTGAGGAGTCCCCTCTCTGGCTCCTGGGGGAGCCTCGGGGCGGTGCCTTCGAGACAAGGGTGCTGGGATACTCCTCCTCACTTCCGCTCTTCAGCGGACTCGGTGAACTTCTGACACAGTCACCCTGGGGCCACCGGTGGCTGTGTGTCAGGGCAGAGCGGACCGAAGACCAGGTGGGCTCTCGGGTACTTCCAGAGAGCAGATGAGGCGGGCGCACGAGGGCTGGTCCCCACCACACCCTGTCAAGTCCTCCCGAGGTTTTCTGCTGGGTCACACAGTGTACAGGAATCGGGGAGTTCTGAGTGGGTTGCTTAGGCCCCCAGGCTGCGTAAAAGGACCCTGAGAGAAAGGTGTCTAATTCACAGTTCGTGGTATATGACTTCCAGACTGGAGGGAGCTGCTTAGGGGAGGGGGCGGGGCCAAGAGTCAAGTCAACGTCAAGATGCTTGTGGTATCTCGCCTTGGCTTGTTTTTCAGAGTCAGGTAGCTTTGGCCGAAAACCTACGATTTAGGCAGTTTGTACATAATTTGACGACATAGATTTGCTTTTCATAGGATTACTTGGGTTATTGGGGAAAATACTCAGTTACTCTTGCCCCAAATCATTGCCAGATAGCTTCCCTTTGTTTCCTTAGTGAGACTTGTCCAAATCAGGGGGCGGGGTAGGGGTGGGGGTTCCTGCCCTCACTTTTACTTAGTGTTTTGAAACTTGTTTCGCTATTTCTCTTATTCTATTTCTGTATTTTAATTGTTGAGGTGCACTTCTTGAGGTTGAGAGAGGATCGAAAGTGAATTCTCAGAAGGACCCAGAGCCAACTAGGACCTGAGAGGCTACCTTAATCAGTGATAGAAATTTCCAGCTGGGAACATCTGCTTAGATAGGAAAAGTTTGTCTTAATTAACAGTAGGTTTTATTCCCACCTGCCTTGTTCCAGGCAGGCCTTCTCATCCATGGCTGCATAGTAGGGTTACCCAAGGGAGCTCTGGAACTCCCTGTGCTAGGGTCACTGCCCCACCTGAATTACATGACTAGGGGAGAGGGGAGGCCCAGGCTCAAGATTCCTAAAGTCTCAGGTGATTCCTTGTGCAGCTAGGTTGAAAACCGCTGTGCAAAAATGACAACTCTTAAGGTGACCTTTTTGGAGAATTATTCTCCAAAAGTAAACAGAGAACAGAAAAAAGGCTCAGGAGTCTTGGCATGTAGTCTCCAGTTCTGGCTCTGCCCCTAACTAGCTGTGTCATTTTGGTCAAGGTCCTTAACCTTCCATTTCCTCATCTGTAAAATAAGGGTGTTGGCCTGTGTTCTCAAAGGTATTGCCAGCTCCAACAACTCCAGGCAGGTTGACTTCAAACCAGATGAAGACAACTTCAGTTTTATTTTTTTATACCCACAGGAGAAGTTCTACCTTATCCTTAAGATTTTGTTAACATGTCAACTAATGTTGGATGTAGCAAAAATGCTAAAGAGGAGTTTAATTCAGTTTCTTAGACTTTTGACATATATACATATATAATTTTAAATACTTTCCACTTTGCCTGTTCAGATCACTTCAAGTCATTCCAGATTTTGGCCTTCAAAACAAATTGATTTTCCTAACATTACACACCTGTCCTTTCTTGCAGCAGGTCTCAATCATGTCTTATAGATGAGGTTGATAAAAGCAGATTTGGGCCTTGTGTGGGGGTTGGCAGTGGCTTATTATCTAATTCCAAATGGTTTGGTCCTTTTCCACTCTTCAGGGCTATTCTCCACATGTGAACAGCCTGATTAAACTTGAGGAAAGGGTTTGGGACAGTTTAAAAATGGTAGCTGGTGGGCAGGGGATGTGGCACAAGCGGTATCACGGCTTGGTTAGCATGTGCAGGGTGCTGGATTGGATCCTCAGCACCACAGAAAAATACAATAAAGATGTTATGTCCACCGAAAACTAAAAAATAAATATTAAAAATTTATCTCTCACTCTCTCTTAAAAAAAAAAAGGGTAGCTGGTTGGGTAGAATATAAGATGGGACTAACCTGGTCAGGTGTTTGTCAGAGCAACTCTTTTTTTTATTAACCTTGGAAATTATGTAATTATTGAATTACATAGATTAAAAAATGAGGCTAGTTAATCTCAAATCAAGGAGAAAACATCCTATAACCAGGAGACAGTGTCAGATGATTTGAACATTATTTGAAATTTACATATTCTTTAAACTTTTCATTTTTTAAATTAAAGTACTCAATCCATGTACATATTATCAGACCTCTCTTTTATATATATTGTAGAAGGATAGTCTGAGATCAAGATCTACAAATTAAAGTGAATTACAGCAATAGCTCAAAGAACAATTTTAATACAAATGAAAATTATTTGGAAATCTCAACATTTCTTTCTTCTTACTATATTTCTACTTTCAGAAGTTACTTCCTTTTCCTTCTAGTCTGCCTGAATTAGTCTCCTTTCAGAATCTTTTCCTCTCACTCCTTAGGTTTATAAAACTGATTATTTTACTGATTAATTTCACTTCATAAGCTGAACCTGAACTCACCCTCTTAGCCAAATTTTCCCCCATGAGAATGGGTGTAACTAGTGCTTTTAAATAGTAGGTATTATCAACTCCTTAATGATTTCTACAACCTAACTGACAATGAAGAAAGTCCATCAAGAGAGTGGGTTTCCACATCAGTGCAAATCTACTACTATTGCTTAAAAATGTCACTTAGTGGCAATTTGTGTCCTTTTGGTAGTATATCAATGATGGTTCATTAAAATATAAAGATTGAATATTTTTCACTTCCAGTGGTGTTCTTGGTGCTATACTTGCTAGGAATTCAGTAGTGAAGTAAATAGTTCTAGAATGGCTGAAAAGAATCTGTGCCTTTATGGATAGATTTTTCAACTAGGGAGCTTGAAAAGGACTTGCTTGTCTTTTATTGGTCTGTTTATGTGTTTGCTGTCATTTATTTTAATTTTTAGAGTAATAACTACTGTGTGGTTAAAAAATACTACTAAGAGCTTAGAAAGAAACAGCAACTTCTTGCTCCACTGTTTTTCTTAAGCTTAGATACCATCCCTAGAGGCAATCATTTTCATTTTTATTGTATTGAGGTATATCTGGCATACAGTAAACTACACATTTAAAATGTACAACTTAATAAGTTTTGATGTATGCATACACCCATGACACCGTTATCCCAGTTTCCTCATGACCTTTTGTGATGTCTCCCTCTCATCCATATCATTAGGAACATAATTAGTTTACATTTCTATAAATCAGTTTACATTTCTAGAATTTTTTTGTAAATGGGATCAGACCCTCCACATCCTTTTTGGTTTAGCCTTTTTCACTCAGTATAATTATCTTGTGATTATCTATGCTGTATCATATATCAATAATAGTTCATTGCTTTTATTCCCCCTGAGTTTACACTGTATGGATTTTTCATAGTTTATTGTACATCAACTTTCACCTATTAATATCCAGTGTGTTTCTTTTTGGCTATTATAAATAAAGTTGCTATGAACAGTTGTGTACAAGTGTTTGCACAAATATGTGGTTTTTATTTATATTATGTAAATACCTAGGAGTTGAATGGCTGAATCATATGTCAGGTGTGTGCTTAACTTTTTAAGAAACTTAGTTTTTAAAGATAACACCGTGGTCCCCCCAACCTATGGTTTCACTTTCTGTGTTTTCTATTCTCTGTTGTCAGCTGTGGTCTGAAAATATTAAATGGAAAGTTCAAGAAATAATTTATAAGTTTTAAATAACTTATGATTGTATTGCTAACTGTTCCATATCATTGTTGTTTTTGTTAATTTTTTACTCTGCCTCATCTATAAATCAAAGTTTCCCATAGAAATATATGAATAAGAAAAACCATTGGTATTACCTGAAATTTTAAGCATTCTCTGAGTGTCTCAGAGAATATTCCCTGAGGATAAAGGAAGGCCACTCTATCATTTTACGTTCTTACAAAAGCTCATGAGACTTAGAATTCTTCTTATATTCTTATCTTTGCCAACCCCTGGCATGTGTGGTGCTTTATTTTAGCCATACCTGTAGTAATAGTTTATTCTGTGTTTTAATTTGAAATTCACTAAGTATTAATGATGTTGAACATTTTTTCATGGGTTTTATTTATTTCATGGGTTTATTTGCATATATATTCATGTATCACTTAATGGTGGATAAATGTTCTGAGAAATGAGTCATTGCACGATTTTTGCCATTTTTGAACCTTATAGAGTGTACTTACATAAACTATGACTATTCTGATGTCACTAAGTGATAAAATCTTATGGGACCACCATCATATAAGCAGTCCATTATCTACTGAAATGTCAATATGCATATTACGCATGACAGTACTCTTTGGAAAAATTTCTATTCAAATATTGGTTCTTTATTGAATTGTTAGTTTTTTATTATTGAGTTTGGAGAATTCTTGATGTATTCTGGCTATGTCTTTGAAGAAATGCATGATTTGAAAAAATTTTTCTCAGTCTGTGGTGTGTATTTTTCTTTAATAGCATCTTCTGATGAAGTTTTTAATTTTGATGAAATTGGACTTATCAAATCATTTCTTGGTGTATTGTGATTTTGCTCATTTCTAAGAAACATTTGATCTACTCAAGGATCACAGAAACATTTTTCCTAAAAGTTTCTAGTTTTTGGTTTTACATTTAATCTACATATCATATTGAGTTCATTTGTATGCATGGGCCACAGTTCAGTTTTCACATAATTTGAAATTTGATTGTTCTAGCATAATTTTTTGTAGAGATTACCCTTTCTCCACTATGCTGTCTATATACATACCTTCATTAAAATCAGTTGTCTATTCATGAGGGGTCTATTTTTGGGTTTTCCATTGTACTTGAATGAACTCTTTGTCTATTGCTATGCCAGTAGCATGCTCTCTTGTGTACTGGAGTTTTATAAAAGGTCATTAACTCAGGAATGTGATCCTTCCAACTTTGTCCTTCATTTTCATATCATAGATTTGGTTATTTTATATGAATTTTATAATCGGTTTGGTAGTTTAAAAACATGCAGGGATTTATTTGGGAGTATTTTAATTTATAGATTTATTTTGAGAAAATTGGCCTCTTGACAATACTAAGTTATATGATCCATGGATATGGTATATCTCTTTATTTGTTTAGGTCCTTTAAGCCATATCAGATTGTTTCAGTATGTAGTCTTACACATTTTTGTCAGCTTTATTAATAAATATTTCTTTTGTTTTTCTTTTTGTGCTCCTTTATTATCTAATTTAATATTATTAGAGTATGTAGTTATGTTGTCTGACTCATTTCTGCTACTGGTTCTTTCTTTTGTTCTTTCTTTTTTTTCCTGACTAATCTGGAAAATTTTCAATTTTATCAAGCCTTCTTAAAGAACCACTTTTAATTTCATGAATTTTTCTTTGTTGTTCTTGCTTTCTATTTCCTTGCTTATATTTTCATTTCCTCTTTTATATTATTTTTTTTTCTGATACTATTTTGAGTTTTATTTGGTCTTACTTTTTTAGTTTCTAAAGGCATATGCTGAGATCATAGCTATAAGACCTTTTTAGTTTTTTGATATAGCTTTTTAATGATTTAAATGTTATTAAATTCTTATTTAGTCATATGCCATAAATTTTGATGTATCAGTTTTATTCAGATCAAAATATTTGTTATTTCACTTTGATTTCTTATTTGACCAGTGGGTATTCAGAAGTATATTGTTTTGTTTCTAAACAATACAGGATTTCCTAGATATCTTTATGTTATTGATTTTTTAATTTAATTCCAATCTGGTCAGAGAATACATTTTATGGAACTTGAATTTTTAAAAATTTGTTGACACTTGTTTTATGGCATAGAGTATGTTCACTCTTAGTAAATACACTCATATGTGTGTTTGAAAAGAACTAGATTTTCTACGGATTTGTGTCTTCTACTTTTTTCCTGGCTGTTGTTTGGTGGAATAGTCTATAAATATCGATTAAGTCCTGTGGATAGCATTGTTCAAATCATCTGTACACTTACTGATTTTCTTTATACTTATTATATTGAATACTGAGAGAAGAGTATCAAAATCATCATCTATGTGGATTTTTCTATTTCTCTTTAGTATTTATTTTTTAGTTTTTGGCAGACACAACATCTTTATTTGTATAAGGTGCTGAGGATCGAACCCAGTGCTGCACACATGCCAGGTGAGCGCGCTACCGCTTGAGCCACATCCCCAGCCCCTACTTATCATATTTTTTTTCAGGGAGTTAACAATTGCCTTGGTAGAAAGAAAATTCTTAATTTATGTAATTGTCACTCTTTTCCTCTAATGCTACGTAGACCTATCATAATATTACGAATACCTTTTTCAGGTGCCAAGGCACAGTACAATCCTATTTGTTCCTTTGCTGGGGTTTCTCCTTCCACAGTCTTGGGCTGTCTTCCTATCTGATTGCTTTCTGCAGAGTTGCCCACTTAGCTGTCATACCAAGACTTCCCTCTACTGTTTTTATTCTGTCAAATTTCCTATTACAGATTCCACAACCATAAAGTATGAGTATGGAAGTAAAATTTTTAATTAGTTTTGTGTCTAAAAAAATTATTCTGCTCTCACTTGTTTCTTACTTTGCATGGTTTATAGTCCTATGTTGAAAATAATTTTCTCCCTGTATCTACTCTCCACCACACCACCCAAGTTTTGAAGGCATTACTATATCTCTTTGAGCATCCAATGACATTTCTAATCTAGATCCTGTGTTGTTAGTCTGATTTAAAAAAATATATATTTCTAGAATGGTTACTCTTTATCTGGTGCTCTAAATGGAGGTTGGTACAATTTTTCTGTAAAGGGCAATGTTGTATGTATTTTAGGCTTTGTGGGCCATACTGTGTCCCAGCTACTCAACTCTGCTGTTGTACATGAAAATAACCATAGACAATATGTAAATGAATGATTATATAAATGGAATAAGGCTCTGCTCCAATAAACTATTTACAAAAACAGGTGATAGGCAAGATTTGGCTTACGAGCCATAATTTGCTGAGTGCTATGTTGAAGTTTCATGATATTGTGGCTTGGTGTGGTTTGTTTAAATTCATTGTGCTAGGTTATCTGTGGGCTTTCAATAGATCTATCTCCTTCAGTTTGAGGAATATCTGCTTTCATATGTCTTTGATAATTTATTCTCAATATCTTATATGTCTTCTTTATATGAAATGTCTATTAGTTATGGATTTCCTAGATCAAAAATCTATCTTTAAAAACATTTTCTCTTATTTTTATTGCCTTATTGTTATGGTTTTATTTACAAGATTTTTCTCAGTTTTATTTTCTAACAATCTTCATAGATTTTCAACTAGTATTCCTTTTTGTAGATAAACTCTCTTCTTCCCTCCCTATCTACAGCACCAGGTGTCTCCAAGTTGGAAGTCTTCTTTCTTGAAGTTTTACAGGCCAAATGGTCTTGCTTCTCATCATTGTCTTTCTCTGGAGGCACAATTCTGTTCAGCCAGTTACATCCTCCACGAGTTTTCCATATTCCAAGAATTTATTGGCATCTTTTGTCTGCTGTTGTCTCCTTTCCAGTTCTCTTGTCATATTTATTTATTTACTGTTATTTTAAAAGACATTTCTGAAAGAATGGAGAAAATATGGTGTTCAATCTGCCATGTTAGACTAGAAGTTAGCACTATGTATTCTCTTTCATAATTCCATTTTCTCATCCTTACCCGTTTCCAAATCCCATTAAAAATCATTTTGGTTATGATACATACTTTTCCAAGACTGATGCTTTTCAATTCTCAGTGTGAGACTTTGCCCAATATTATAAAGAAGACACTGAACTGGAGTTCTAGAGGTCTGGGAACTGGTTCTGGGTATACTGACCCTCTCTGCAACTAAGAGACTCAGGATTTTATTGAGGGAATGGAATCATTGCTTACCTTCTGGGTTTCAAACACAATAATACATACTTTCTTCATTTTCATTTTTGGGTTTTAGTTTTCATATCTTCAGTAACTGTTTCCATCTTATTTCATGCTGTTTTAAGTAAAACAGAGTCTAACCTATTTGCTGATAGATGCAGCACAGTAATATTTTGTTTTACAAATTTTGGTGTTCATATTTGGAAACAGTTTTATGAGGGAACATGGAGTTAACATGATGTAAAGATCTGGCCTTGAAATATCATCTATTGTATTAAAATTTATTCTCTAAGGTGTGATTGATATTCAGACTTTTTTTGTAGTAGAGGATAGAGATGAGGTAAAATGAATGAGGAAATAGTTCTGAATAGATATTAATTCCATATCAGTTTTAATATTTTGTTTTGTACTAGGATGATCTCTAAGTAGAGGATTGTGCATTTTGGGGGATGATGGAGTGGGTGGGACAGAAGCAACATTTCTTTTCTACCCCATTCATGACATGGGACTGCATAGCTGGAAGAAGGCTTAGTGATTCTTTAATCTTGTGGTTCACAAAGTTCAGCATGTGCAAGTCAGTTTGGGTAATATCTGCTTTCATTTGTCTTTGATAATTTCCTTCTCAATATTTTATCTGCCATATTATATACTTCCAGAGGTCACCAAGCATAGAGATATCTGACTAAGTGCTTAGAAACTTTCAATGCAGATTCCTGAGCCTCACACTCAGAGATTCTGATTTACATGAGTAGGATGGGCCTAAGAATCTGCATTTGTTACAGGTACTGCCCTCAGATACCCAGAGTTGGACTAAAGACCACTTTTGGGGACACACAGATCTGACCTCTCTTACTTACAGATGAGAGAAATAAGGTCCTAGGCAGTTGAGTGACTTGTCCCAGTTTGGTGGGAGTGGACCACGTGTCTCATAACTCTGTTCAATGATTTTTCCCAGTAGAGCACACACTATTATTTTAGTGTCTCGTTACATCATGAACTAAAGATATGAACTACCAGCTTAAAGTGTCTTTATTTGTAGTAACCTCAGTTTTTTATAAATGGTTTTCAGATGTTTGGGAATAGCTTCAGCTCATAGTCACTCTGCAGCTGAGGAATGGTCAGGAAAAAGGGAGAGGAAAGCCCTCCACCCTCTCCCGCCCACAAAACCTGCTGGAGACTGGCTTCTGTGTACTTTTTCTTCTAGCCATCATGCCCCTAGAAGATTAACAGATCCTTAGTTAGAAAACTGTCCAAAGCATCCAGGAATCTTACACTTGATGAAATGAAGAGTACATGCTGGTGAACACCTTCCCTTTCCAAGTGCGATGTAGCAACTGCTGCTACATTCTTGGAGGGAGAAAGGAAATGTTTCATGTGCCTATTATTTAGGATGTTCTCCCCATCTCAACCACAAACAAGCCAAACAAAATACACGCATACATTCTACACTGAGTCATGCATAGCATGTGATGTCAACCTACGTATGGAAAGAAACGAAATTTTCTGTACTGTTAATAGTCATTGTTATAATCTTGTGCATTTCATGAAGAATGATCACTGTGAATTTTCTTTCAGAAGTCTGTTGCAGAGAAAATGGCTGTTATTAAAGAGTGCCTTTTTACTGATACATGCTGAAATTCGATTTCTCATGTTCTAACACTCCTTCTAAAACTCTATATAAGGATGGGAGAGATTATGTGCAACCAATGATTGCGAATCATGGTGGCTTAACACCACAAAGGGTTATTTCCCCATTTGGCCACAGCTCCGGTGCAAATTATTTGGTACTTGGTCCACTGTGTGCCCACAGTAATCCCTGCTGACAGTAGCTCCATCTTCACCTCCACACCCGTGGCCTCCAGGGCAGGAAAAGGAGTCTAAAGGAGTCTAAACAAATACTTTCATTCTAAGGCCATGGACATTGCTTCTGCTCACATGTTATTGGCCAAATCCAATTCAAGAGGGTGCTAAGTATAATGTTATCTTGAACCTAGAATGTTCACTTTGTGGCTCTGGTTTCAACCTCATTAGCTTTTCCAAATATTGAGACTTCCAAGATGTGGTCTAGATATTTAGGTTTTCTGACTGTGCACACTTGTGAACAGAAATTCTTTGACATGACTGTGAAACCACCTAAAATTATCTTTGACTTTATCATTTAAATTTTTAAAAATTTTTTTATCATTGTAAGACATAAGCTTTACCATCTTAACAATTTTTGAATACACAGTTCATCCCTATTAAGTACTTCATTGTACAACTGTCACTACTCGCCCCTCCAAAATGAACTTTTTTCATCTTGCAGAATTGAAACTATACCCACTAAAAAACAACTCCTATCTTCTCTTCTCCAGCCCCTAGTGATAATCACCATTCTAATTTCTCTGCCTACGAACCTGACTATAGTACTAGGTACTTCATAGAAATAGAATAATCCAGTATTTGTCATTTTTTTGTGACTGGTTTATTTTGTTTAGCATGGTATTCACGTTTCGTGGGTGTTATAATATTTATCACAGTCTTCTTCTTTTGCGGGGCTAAATAGTGTTTCTTTGCATAAACACACACACCACATTTTGTTTATCCATTCATTCATTGTTGGACATTTGAGTTCCTTCTGCCTTTTGGCTATTATTATAAACACTGGAATTCCACTTTGAGATCTCTCTCTCTCTCTCTCTCTCTCTCTCTCTCTCTCTCTCTCTCTCTCTCTCTGTGTGTGTGTGTGTGTGTGTGTGTACACACACACAGATAAATAACTAAGTTGTCCAAAATCATGTTTATATATATATATGTATATATATACATATATATAAATTTTAAGAAGATTGATGTTATATATATAGAGTACATATAATATATTCATATATTTGTATATATAATATATATTTGTATACTTTATAAAAGAGAAACAACACCTGTCTCTGCAGACCTTTTTATGGGGGGTGGGGAAGTCTAAGAAATAATTTTCACTCAAATGTGGATCTAATAGGCTTTCTTCAGCAATCTTCTGCCAATGGTTAAAATAAAGGCTGAATAATATTTCACCCAGTTCCTATGCATTTAACCAAATCAACAGGTCAAAGGATTCTTTTGTTTAGTCTTATATATAATCTGCAAAATAGGGGACAATATGTAGCTAAGACATTAGTTTTCCTCTAAAGATCCAAAAATGTGACAAAAAGAAATTACATTATATTCTTTTTGTGCATCTGAATCATACTGTGTGAAGGGGTGTCAAATATGAATCAGTATAAAATGAAGTCATGTAAACTAATTGCATGCATGGCATGATGTAGAATCTTGGGAAGAGTGCTAAGGGAAAAGGCAGAAGACCACAATCCAAACTCTGCTTGCTGATTGCATGACTTTGGACAATTACATAGATTTTTGAGTTTTTTTTAATCTATAGAATGAAGTTCTTGTAATTACATGTTCTAGTGTGCCAATGCCAATTAACCACAAAGTTCTAAAATGATAAAAATCAAAGGTTTTCAACTATTTTAATATAAAAAATCTCTTTTTAAAATTGATCTTTAATTGCCATAGTAATTGTATCTATTAATGGGGTATGGTGTGACATTTCAATACACACACACACACACACACACACACACACACACATACATACATATAATATGTAATGATCAGATCAGGGTAATTGGCATGTCCGTAACCTCAGACATATCATTTCTTTGTGTAGAGAATATTTAAAAGCCTCTCTTGCTTGCTGCTTTGAAATATTCAGTTTTTATCAACCATAGTTGACCTATTATGCTGTAAAACATTAGAAGCTACACCTCCTAACCAATGGTATCCTGGTATGCCTTAACAATCCTTTCTCTATCCCCCTCTTCCTCACCTCTTTTGATCAACCTTTTAGATTCCACATAAGAAAATGACATATTTGTCTTTCTGTGGCTGATTTATTTCACTTAGTCCATTGTCTCACGGATTCATCCATGTTGCTGCAAATGACAGAATTTTATTATTTTTTATTTCATTGTGTATATATTCACCACATGGACACCTAGGTTGATTTCTTATTTAGACATTGGGAACAGTGCTGCAATAAACATGGAGGTACAGATGTCTCTCTGACATAATTGATTTCAATTTCTTTGGCTCTTTACCCAGCAGTGGGGTTGCTAGATCACATGGTAGTTATATTTCTAGTGTTTTGAGAAACTCCAGACTGTTTTCCATAATGACTTTACTAATTTACATCCCAAAAATAATGTGTGACAGTTCTCCTTTCTCTGTATCCTCACCAGAATTTGTATTTCTTTTTCTTTTCAAAAATAGCCATTCTAACTGGGCTGAGATGATATTTCACTGTGGTATCTCATTTTGATTTATATTTTGTATTTATCTGATAATAAATGATGCTGAAAAACTTTATTATATTTGTTGGACATTTGTATATCATCTCTTGAGAAATGTATATTTAGATCATTCACCTATTTATAATCTGATATTTTTTTTCTGGAGTTGCTTGAGTCCCTTAAGTATTATGAAAATTAATTCCTTCTTAGATGGATCGTTCACAAATATTTCCTCCCATTCTGTAGATTGTCTCTTTATTGATTATTTCCATTGTTGCATGATTTTTTTTAGTTTTATATAGTTACATTTATGAATTTTTGCTTTCTTCTCTGTGTTCTGGGGGTCATATTCAAAGCCTCTTTGCCTAGACTAATGTCCTGAAGTCTTGTCACTATATTTTCTTCCAGTTGTCTCGGACTTTTAGTTCTTATATTCAAGTCTTGGATTTATTTTTAGTTGATTTTTGCATAGTGAGAGATTGGGGTCTCGTTTTCTTCTGCATGTAGATACCCAGTATTCCCAGGATCATTCATGATACCTAGTATTCCCAGGATCATTCATCTCAGAGATTTTCCTTTCCCCCAATGTATGTATGTTCTTGCTATCTTTGTCAAACATCAGTTGACAGTAAATATATGAATTTATTTCTGGTTGTCTCTTCAATTCATTGGTCTCTGTGTCTGTTTTTGTGCTTTTACCTGCTTTGGTGGCTACTATTCCTTTGTAGTATACGATGAAATTGGGTGTTCAATGCCTCCAGATTTCTTCTTTCTGCTCAGAGTTGCTTTTGCTCTTCAGGGTCTCTTGTAGTTCCATACACATTTTCAGAGTGTTTTTCTTAGCTCTGTGAGGAATACCTTTGGTATTTTGGTAGGAATTGGATTTAATCTGAAGATCACTTTGGGTAGTACAAACATTTTAATAATATTCTTCCAATTCATGAACAGGGAATGTTGTTACCCCTTTTTGTATGTCCTCTTCAATTGATTTCATCAGAATTTTATTTTTATTGCAGAGTTCACTAACTTTCTGATCTTCATTTTTCTTATTTGAATGCCTTTCATTTTTTTCTCTTATTTCATTGCTCTAAGACTTTCAATCTAAATAAAGTAGATATCTTCATTTTTTTTCCTGATCTTAGAGAAAAGGAAAGGAAAATCTTTTCCCCATTCAGTATAATGTAGGCTGTAGGTTTGTAGTTTTTGCTCTATTGCATTGAGGTATATTCCTTTTATACCTAATTTGTGCATGTTGAACCATCCTTGTATCTTTAGGATAAATCACCCTTGATTATGGTGTATAACGTTTTATGTGCTCTTGATTTGATTTTGTTGAGAACTTTTACATCTATGTTTGTCAGGGATGTTGGTCTATAGTGCTCTTATTGAGCCCTTGTCTGGTTTTGGTATGCTGGACTGGTAGAATGAGTTGGGAAGGGTTCTCCCCCTTTCAGTACTTTGTAATAGTTTTAAAAGTTTGATAGAATTTAGCAGTGAAGCTATCTGATTTTGAACATTTCTTCATATGGAGACTTTTTATTACTAATTCAGTCTCATTATTTGTTATTGGTCTGTTTAGGTTTTTGCCCCCCTGCTTCTACTTTGATAAGTTATAATGAGTCCAGAAATCCATCCATTTCTTCTAGGTTTTTCAATTTTTTTGGTATACAGGAATTCATGATAGTTCTTAATGAGCCTTGGTCTTCTGAAGTACCAGTTGTACCGTCTTCTTTTTGTCTCTGATTTTATTTACTTGGATTCCCCGACCCCTACCCACTTCTTGGTTAGTATAGCTGAAAGTTTGTCAGTTTTGTTTATCTTTTCCAAAAACTAACTTTTAATTTCATGGATCTTTTCTATTTTTTTTGTCTTTGTTTTGCTTAATTTGTGTCTGTTTTTTGTTATTCTACTTTAAGTTTTCTTTTCTTTTTGAATTCTTTGAGTCAGATCATTTGGTTGTTCATTTGAAATTTTTCTCTTTTTTGATGTAAGCATTTATTGCTAAAACATTCCCTCTAAGTCCTGCTTTTGCTGTATCTCATAAGATTTAGTATTTAGTATTTTCATTTTCATTTATTTCAAAAAATTTTGTTTCCATTTTAATTTCTTCATTAATCCATTGATCATTCAAGAGTATTGTTTAATTTCAACATACAGTTGTAATTTCTTAAGCCTTGCTTGTTAATTTCTATTGTTTCACAGTGGTCAGAAAAGATCTATGCTAGGATTTTGACTGTTTTACATTTTTTGAGACTTTTTTGTAGCCTTACATATAATCTATGTTCCATATGCTGTTGAAAAGAATGTATATTCTGTAGCTGTTAAATGAAATATTCTGTAACTTTTTGATTAATTTGGTCTATAGTATGGTTTAATTTTAACGTTTTTGTGTTGATTTTTTTTTTCTGTGAATGATTTGTCCATTGATGAAAGTTGGGTGTTGAAGTCCCCAACTATTACTGCATTAGAGTGTAGGCTTCATTTTGATCTAATAATTTTGCTTTACCTAATATAATTCAGTGCTTTGTGTTGGGTGCATATATATTTACAACTGTCATTTCCTCTTTTTGAATTGATCTGTGTGTTTATGTGTCTTCTAGTGTGGGATAAAAAAAAAATTACTTTTCTCCAGGCAGGAGGCCTGAAGTTTCACAAGAACTCAGTTTGAAGTGGTAATGGTAACACCACGATAAACAATCGTCCAGAGCCATTTTCTCCCTCATCACCTGAGAGGTCAGGAGGCTATAAAATCAGCACCTTCTGGTCTCTGACTTATCAGGTGAGACAATGGATTGCATTTCATAAGTGGAAACATGCCTTGGAATTGGTTTGGGTGTCACCATGAAATTCACCTGTAGGATTTCATTGTTTTCCCTGGTACTGAGCATAAACAATATCTCTGAGAATCAGCAAGAATCTTTTCAAATAACTATGCAGTTCATTCATTCATTTCAATTTGTGTTTATTGAAAACTTACCTTGGGCCATAAGGCTAAAGAGACAACTAAAGCAAGGGCTCTGCTCATAGTTCAGTGAGGGACAAGAATTCGATTAAGAATAAATAAACCTGCACATATGTTATAACAGTGTGTAATGGTAAAGTAAACTTCAATTGGCTCAAACAAAACAGGAGCTTAAATCTTGCTCATGCAATAATTGTCAACAAATGGCTGCCAAGTAGCCGTGGTTGCTCTTCCAAAGGAGGTTTCGTGGCCCAGTCCTGGAAGTGGCACACATTGCTCCTATGTGCATCCAATGGAGAGAAGTTGACCATGTGGTCATACCATCCCTCAAGAAATGTTGACAATGTGGTATACCTGGGCACCTACATTCTCTAGCTTAGTCATACTGCCAAGAATGAGGAAGAGAACAGAATTAAGAGGAAAACTGGCAATTTCTTTTTTTTCCTTTTTTTAAATTTTTTTATTAGTTGCTCAAGACATTACAATGATCTTGACATATAATACATTTGATTCAAATGGGGTACAATTTCTGAAAACAACAAAGACACGTGCAAAGTTTTATAAAAACAAGAAAATAATGGGAAAATAAATAAAAACACTTCAAGTACCTATTAAATAAATTTTTAACTTCACTTATAATTAAATAAATGTCAATTATGGCTACAATGAGGTACTATTTTCAAATTGCCAAAAAGAAAATAACATTTGTGCTTATTTTTGGCAAGGATCCAGAGGAAAGGGGCACTCAGCAACTTCAGAAAACACCAATTAGTACAATCTTTCCAAAGGATAATTTGGCAGTATGCATGTAGCAGATTTTTTTAAGTCACAACAAGAAAATCAGTTATATAACAGTAGAGCTTTCATCTATCTATATTTTAACCTAGCTTCTGAGCCTCCACTTCTTCAATAGAGGAAAATTACACCGGTCAATTCAAGTACCGGTAAGTTCTGATTACAACTCAACTATTTGAAGGAAAAATTCATCCAATTCAGGCTTCCCCTCTGAGGTGGGCTCCATAAACCAGAAATGAATTCTTCCCTGAAGCTTCCATAAGGAGCACAGCCCTATCAATAACTTGATTTTAGACTTTGACCTTCAGAACTCTTAAAAGAATAAATTTGTGTTGCGTTAAGCCACTGAGCTTATGGTAATTTGTTACAGCAGCCATTGGAAACTAATGCATATTGTGGTAACTGGGAGTGCAGTGCTGCTGTAACAAATACATGTAAAATGTGGAGAGAGCTTTGGAATTGGTGGAAGAATTTTGAGGAGTGTGACGGAAACAGCATAGATTCCCTTGAGGAAATCGTTGGTAGAAACATGGATACTAAGGACTCTGCCAGCAGAGGTTCAGAAGGAAGAGAGGGGTGTAGTAGGGACTACCATCCTCTTAAAGAATACCAAATCATAAGCAGAATGTTGGTAGGAATATTAATGCTAAAGGTGCTGCTGGTTAGAGCTTAGAAAGAAATGAAGAATATTGGAAAGAAATGAAGTCATATTGGAAAAGGGAGGAAAGTGGATTCACATACAGTGACAAAAAGCTTAGCAGAATCGTGTCTCAATGGTTAGGTGGAAGAACAACTTGTAAGTAATAAATATAGATATTAAAAAGGAACTAGGACTTTATTATTTGGAAAGTTTTGAGCCTATCAAGATTGCAAAAGACAATTAGGATATTCACTGTCAGGAGTATACTGAGAAGGGAAAGTTAAGAGTGTGGCTAAACAACCTTTTCTCAGGCCCCAGAAAGGATAAAAGAAAAGAGCTTTCAATTACATAGAGGACTTTTTGAAGGGATTAGGTATGTGAATCATGGATCCCTTTAGCCATCTCAGCAGAAGCCAGGAATAGAGACTGGAGTGAAATGCTATAATGTACATAAGAGACCCACAAGGTTTCGAGGATGTTATATCAGCAAAAACACTTCCAGCTTAAACAGAAAGGAATAGAGAGAAGATGAAATTAAAGAAGGCTTTCAAATGCCAATATCCTTATTTAAAAAGCAAACCAACTAAACTATTCAAAAACAAGGAAAATCTTTCAAGGAAAATCTGGGATAACTCAGAGGACAGCACTCTAGGCCCAGAGAGTGGAGCTAAATGGGTAGAGGAGGGAACCCAGGGGCAGAGCATAAAATCACAGAGAATTATTGCAGAATTTTAAAACATATTGGAGTTTTCTTAGGCTATATTACAAAATTCTTTGGAACTGGTGACTCCTTTAATCGTTCCATTTTCTCCCTGTTTAGTGCAAATATCTTGTTTTTTTCACTTCATAAACCTACATGGAGGGCTGGGGATGTGGCTCAAGAGGTAGCGCACTCGTCTGGCATGCATGCGGCCCGGGTTCGATCCTCAGCACCACATACCAACAAAGATGTTGTGTCTGCAAAAAACTAAAAAATAAATATTAAAAAATGCTCTCTCTCTCTCCCTCTCTCTCTGTCTCCCTCTCGCTCTCTCTCTCTCTCAAAAAAAAAACCCACATGGAGAAGAATTTTGACTCAGGATGGCTCATATTCAATATCTGTCCCATACCTGATTTAGATGGTGTTCTGGTCAACGTTTTCACTTCTGTGACCAAAGAACCTGACGAGAACAATTTTAAGGAGGAAAAGTTTATTTGGTGGCTCACAGTCTCAGGGGGCCCAGCCCATAGAAGGCTGACTCCATTCTATGGGGTTCGAGGTAAGGCAGAACATTACGGCAGCAGGTGGTGAAGGAAAGCAGTTCTGGACATGACGAGAGAAAGAGAGAAAGAAGAAGAGAGAAAGCTCCACTCAACAAGGACAAAGTATAAACCCCAAAGGGACCCACTTCCCCCAGCCACACTCTACCTGCCTACGTTCCCACCCAGTTAATCTCTGACAGGGGATTAACACACTGATTAGATTAAAACTCCCATAACCCAATCATCTCACCTCTAAACTTTCTCGCACTGTCTCACATGAGCTTTTGGGGGACACCTCATATCTAAGCCATAACAGATGGTTTAGATAATAAGATTTGGAGTCTCTGAGCTGATAATGTTTAGATGAGATGTTAAACTTCAAGTTGATGCTGCAACGGGTTGGAACTTTGGGGTAGGGTTTGGAATGGGATGCATATTTTTGAGTGTGGAATGGCCATAACGTTTTGAATGACCAGAGAAAGTGCTGTGGTAGATTGAATAATGGCCTCCCAGATGCCCTAATACCCAGAACCTATGAATATGTTACTTTATATAATAAAAGGGGTTTTGAAGATATGATTAAATCAGAATATTTTTTAAAAATATTTTTAGATGTAGATGGGCTCATTTATTTTTATGTGGTGCTGAGGATCGAACCCAGTGTCTCACGAGTTCGAAGCAAGCACTCTACCACTGAGCCACAACACCAGCCCCATATCAGAATCTTTTGATGGGGAGATTATTCTGCACTGTATGGGTAGGACAAGTGTAATCACATAAGTCCTTATTAAAGGAAGGCAGGAAGATCAAGGTTAGAGAGGATCTAAGAATAGAACCAGAAGTTGGAGAGAAGCACTGTGAGCCAGGAATGCATGCACCCAGAAGAAGGCAAGGAAATGCCTTCTGTCCTGAAGACCAATACTTGCTCTTAGACTTTTAGCCTTCCAGAACTGTAAGAGAACAAGCCACAAAGTTGTAGCCTGAAGTCACAATATTGAGGCAAAATTTGTTAAAGCAACAATAGAAGACTAATAAGCTCTCCTTCCTCTTTTTCTTTCCTTCTTTCATGGTGCCCTGGTGTGGAAATAGGGAGATCAGAAGTGGTATTTTCCCTGCGTGTGGCTCCTGGTCCTCACTGTCCCTTAGGGAGAATGCAGATCATTTTGCCACACTTGGGTATGGATCTCAGTTCTGTTCTACTCACATTTTGTCCCCAACACACTTTCATCCACAGGACCCCATGTGCTGAACCAGGCTATCCCAGACTTGTGCCCTATTCCAAATGAGAAGGGAAGACGAAATGGGGAAATTTTTTCCAGGGAAATCATTTAAAATATACACAACATCTAATTATAAGGAAAATAATCCCAATGTTGTTTGTAATTGCCAAGAAAAAAAAGGGGTACTGAGAAATAATTAAATGTCTCCCTAAATGGGGACAGAAGGGCAAAGAATAGGAGACAGGAAGAAGGATGGATCTGTAGCATTAGGGAATGGAGACCCACCAAGAAAAGGGACTGTGTCTTGAGCATCTTCATCAGGGCGTGGTTAACACGTAGGACTGTAGCTCCTCCATTTCTCCTTCCACTCAGCTCCCTGCAATCTGCCCAAGGATATAGTCACAATTGAGTCAGTGTCAGAGAGCTAGACACCAAGATGGCAGCCTCCCGACTCACAGAGTCTGATAACTTCTCAGGGGAGAATTATGGAAAGCAGAGCTGACAGGCAGACAGAGAAGTTAACTAGCGCAGCAGCAAAACTAAAAAGATCAGACATGGCCCAGACCCCAGAAGATCTGTGATCCTCCAACAGTTTGCCACACTTTTATGTGATAATTTAAAGAGCATAGTCTTAATTGATGCCTCAGATTCTTCATTAGAAAGATGAGAATCATACCCTCTTTTTCCCATCTCCCTCAGTGCCTTGCAGGAAGAATCATTTGTGTGTAATTAAGGAATCATTTTTTTCGCTGGTAGATGAGTGTTAACCTTTGTGTTTTGTTAAGTGTGTGTTAATTTATTAAGTTTGTTAATGTGGCAAGACAGGGAAGGCGACAGTGAGGGAAGCATTTGGCCGGATTCTATTGAATAACATTTTCTTTGCACTCCCAGTTAGAGAGGGGACAAGCTTTGGACATACAAAGCAAGTGGAGATCAGCACAGTGTAATTTGTGACACAGGCTGTTTTGTTTTTTCAAACAGCTACTGAGCCCCTTCACTTGCTGATTGCTTTACATAGGTTATTTCATTTGATCCTTACAGTAATTAGCTTTTTGTTAGCAGTGCCATAATTATGTACCAGGCACAGTGAAGCCACACATCTGTGGCCACACAGTAAATGTTAGGGACAGAATCTGAATCCGGGTCATTCAAACTCCAACCCAGACCCTTTCCTTTGCCCACCAACCCTCTACATACAGAACATTGATCTTATGAGAAAGACTGATTTGCTAGAGGGTTTGGAGATAGGAAAAGCAGTGTATTTAATATTAGTGCTCAGTAGTAGGTATTTATGGGAATATCCAGAGAGTTATTTATGGGAATCATGATTCTGAGGAAGCTGGCCTTCTGCTTTCTCCAGATCTCCCTGCTTAGGAGGCTCTCGGTAGTGGAGAGCTGCCCATTGTTATGTTTAGCCTACATCAACCTTATGTGTTATGGAAAATATTATTGAAGCTATTTTGTGTATATTGGATCACACATTGGATAAACTCTTAGATTTCAGGGAAAAGGATAAACTAGGAAGCTTGTAGATTTTTATTAAAACAAACACAAAAAGGGACAGGGGTAGGGGGAATAGCTCAATGGAAGAGCATGTACTTAGTATGTGCCAAGCCCTGGATTCAGTTCTTAGTGTCAAAACAACACCAGCAACAAAATAAACAGAACAAGAGCTACCAAGGTAGCAAAGACTACATGATGTGATGCACAGTGAGTCAGGGACCATCTATCATAAAAGTGGCAGCTGCATTTTTGTTACATTGAGGACAAACACAGCATATGGGTAGAACTTCCAACTCCAGCTCATTGGTTGTAGCAGCACTTTAAAACATTGGAACCAACAAGGAGAAATTTGCCAGAACTAATTCTATATGCACTGAACTAATGAAATAAACTGTTGTGTTTTTTTATGGAGGTGTTTTATTTTATTTTTATGAAATAGTATAAGAGGGAGAAGGGAGATGTCTGCACATAATAGAACAAATTAATAATGAGATTGTCTTTATGAAATCACAAATCAGAATAAGTAGTTACAGCTTTATCAAAAATTATTTTCTCCTTTATTCTTAAAAAACAAGAAGGTATCAGTGTACAGAATCATAATTGATATAGTAAAGTTCTTTGACATTTTTACTCATATAGCCTGTAGAGTATTACATTCTAATGTTTTTGATTTTTATTTTCCAGAGATTGGTAAAATTAGTTTATATACTTATTTTAAACTTAATTTCCAAATATATAATACAGTTAGGCTAGTGTAAAAGGTTAAATGGTGATGTCTGTTCTGCTCCTTCCCTTACCTTGTCTTCTTCCCTGGAGGTAACCAGTGTTACTGTCACATGTTTCCAAAGTCTTTGAAAAATGCTCCCCCTCCTCTCCTTTCTTACACCAGCAGTGATGATCAAATATGATATTCCATGTCCGCCTGTTTTTTTTCACTTCATGCACTGTATAGACCCTTCTGTTTCAGCGCTCGAAAAACTTCCTCAACGTTTCATGCTTGGATAATGGTCTTGTGAATTAATATGTCATGATTTACTTAACAAATATACTACTAGTAGATGTTTTATTTAATATGTTTCCATTTTAATCTTTTGACTAATGCTATAGTATACACATATAGTAGATATGATGTATAGTAGTAAAACTATACACATAGTAGATTTGTTTAGAAAGAAATGGAAACCAATAGCTTCAAAGAGGGTTCCAGAATTGCCCCTGAGTTTTCGTCTCTGTTCCCCAGATTAATGCTCCTTTCCTCATCAGGAAAATAGACATTGTTGGAGTAGAAGGAAGATGGGATTTCATGGCTAAATAAATTGGTGAAATGCAGTGTTCTTGATTTATCTCTCGGGCTGTCATAAAATAATTAGAATGTTAAAGACTTAAAGTATTCATGTGGTGTACTGGGGCTACACTACACCAACACACCAATATGCTGTCAGATTTGACTTTTCAGACCTGCTTGGGCATCACGTTTTCAAGGTGCCTCACTGGCATGACAGTTCTGGGAAGAGCTGACCTTTGTGATTCTTCCTGTCTCCTGGAAACTAGCTAAACCTTTGATTTTTCAGCTGACAGATGTCCTGTCTTTGGAGGCATGTTCCTGTTGTCTGCAGCTTATTCACTCACTCTAGTGTGAGAAATGGCCTGTTACGAAGGCTGCATATCACAACCATGTTCTGTGAGCATGAGAGAATGTGGGATCTGATATTTTGGGTAGACCCTGGTGAGAGCTAAAACAGCAACTTATAAAAAGAATGTTTTGATAATTTGGGGCAAAATTAGAAAAGTCATTTTGGTGGCTTGGAGACTAGCATGGAGAAGAGGAGAGGGGAGAGACTTTCTGAAGTAAACAGTATTCCAGCAGAAATTTGCAGTTTGTGGTTCTCTTGTGGAATCTGGAGCAGAAAGTGGTTGTTTGTTTGTTTACTTACTGTTTTGCAATAGGGCCCCGATTCTCAGTAGGGATGATTTTGGCAATGTCTAGAGACATTTTTGGTTATCATGACTGCAAAGGTGCTATTGACATCTGATAGGCAGAGATCAAGGGTAGTTCTAAGCAGTCTTTCAGTGTACAGAACAGAACACCACTATAAAGCTTTATTCAGCCTAAGGCATCAGCTATAGCCCCAGTACATCCTGCTTCAATAGAATATTACTAGAAGTGAGGACTAGGAAATGGTCATCTTTTCTCCATGCATCCAAGGTGGCAGAAATAGCTCATGTGCTGCAGACATTATCTAGAATTGATAGGATAGATTCATGACTCCTAATTCATAGTTGAATTTATAAATTCAAATTTATAAAGCTCTGAGTAGGTAAAGTTTCTACATACAGGAATCTTTGTTGATAGGTAGGTATTTATAGTCTTGATTTACTGGATTTTGTGTAAATGTTTATATGTTTGATTTTAGGGTGTTAGCCTAGACCTAGTGAGGGATTTCATATAGCATGGTCAATACACTGTTATCATTGTTGAAAAATCTGAAAAATTCTGGTGGTTTGCTTGTTTTGTGGTACTCGGGAATCAAAAACAGGGCCTCATGTTCTTTTTTTGTGTTCCAGAGGTTTCAGAGAAGTGATTATGGATTTATATATTGATTTGCATTCTTGCTTCATTTAGTTTCTATTAAGATATTCAGAACTTTTATTAATATGTATTAGTTTTTTAAGCTCCCAAAACAATTCAGGATCATCATGAAGAATCTAACACAGAAAGGTAATAATATTGTCAACACCTGTGCAGTGTATTTGTGTGCCAGACACTGTGCTTGGTATTTTACGGGTGTTAATTGACCCTTAAACTTCTGTTATACTTACAAGTTCGCAAATTGTAGAAGAGCAATTTGCCCAAAATCTGAGATCGATTAGATGGCAACTAAGGTTTGAACTCTGGCATAGAGAAGAAAACCATCTGGATCTGAGTGGCTAGAGAGAGCTGCCTTTGTTCTTGAGTGTATTTCCTTATAGCTTTTATTTTTTTGAACCTCCTTCATGTTGGAAGAGTATTTCCCTTATTATGTTACATATTTTTCAAAAATCTCACTGTTAAATTGCTGCTTAAAAAATTACAAGAATAGTTGAGTGAACCAGAATTTATTTCATTCATCTATTGGCATTTAGATTATTTCCAATTTTTTTCATAATAGAACATTGGCATGAACACATTTATATATAAATATTTGTCCTCTGATTGTTTATTTTTATTTTTTTTTTCAGTGCTGGGGATAGAACCTAGGGCTATGTATATGTTAGTAAACTCTCTATCCCTGAGCTATACCCCCAACTCTAGGGAGTATTTTTAAAGGGAATCAGAGTATATAACTTTTTATTGACTCTTCATATACCCAAGAAAATGTATTGGTTATTTTCCCACTAGAAAGCATGGGATGTTAAAAATTTTCCACCCGATTTTTGAGTCTGTGATGTAGTCTCTTGATGTTTTCTGGGAAATTAAGCAGATGGCTGGACATTTTTTTAATTGGTCAGGAAACTAAGAGTTAAACATTATAAAAAAAATTTAGGATAAGAATACCCAAATTGAGTAGTCGGAACAATCTATTTATTTATTTACTTATTTATTTTTAAAAATATTTATTTTTTGGTTGTAGTTGGACACAATAACTTTGTTTTATTTATTTTTATGTGGTGCTTAGGATCGAACCCAGGGTTTTTCACACACTAGGTGAGCACTCTACTGATGAGCCACAACCCCAGCCCATGGAACAATTTATTTTTTAAAAGTTTAAATTAAAAAAAATAAATTTTAGAGCCATTTTCTTTACATCTTAATCCATGAAGTTAAATTGAGGCTTCATTTCACATTTTAAAAAGCTAGCGGATATACAGCATTAGGGGTTACTTTTGCCAGAATCTTATTGGCATGTGATTAGTGCATGCCTAAAATAGCCATTCAGTGAATATTTATGAAGTATCTTTTATTTACCACACACTATATTGTTTATTGCAGATCTAATAAGGAATAAATTTATAAAAACAATAATTGGAAATGTTTGTATGGTTCTTAAGTGCCAGGCACTGTTTTAACTTTATATATGTTGCTCATTTAACCACCCAACAGCCCTGTGGGTAGACACATTATTGTCTCCAGGTAATTGATGAGATTGAAGCACTGAGAAGCTAAGTGATATGCTCATGGACATCCAACTACTAAGTGGCAGAGCCAGGTTCTAAGTCAATTCCTGATTCCACACGGAATGTTGCCAAGAAGTTTTAGAAATACAATCAGATAAAAAAACCGGGGGGGATTAAGATCATTGCTCTTTAACTTTAGACAAGTATTGATGCCTGAAGGATGTTTAAAGTGACTTTGAGATTAAATCTGCCTAAAACTGGCCAATAGCTAGGAGGGCACTGGACCTATCAGGTGTGTATACTTTCTCTGATTCTGTGATAAATCATAGAGGATTAAAGCTATTATGTGCGTAATTCAGGACAAAACCAAATTTTACTTTATTCCTTTATTTGGGGCATAGGTAGGATGAGTTTTGAACTGGAATTATGCCAGTAATTGCCCCAGTTTTCTACTTTATTTTCTACTCTGCTGTGCTCTCCAACCTCTATAATGTTTCCACTTTGGTTTTCCATAGCCCTTGTCTCTCTAGAGCCATGGAATCTTTCAATTTTTTGCAAACGTAAATTTTGGTCAAACTAGGAGGAGGATATTTCTCTATTTGTCATTTTGGCATTTTCTGCAACCTTTTAATGAATATGCATTATGAATTGATTTGAAAGTTTATTGTTTAGGGATTATTTATTAGCCTGGTTACTCGCCAGAGTGACACATTAAAAAAAAAAAAAGTTTGTCCACCCATCTGCTTCTTCCCATAATGCCCCCAAACAGTCATCAACTGGCTGAATTAGAATATGCAAATAAGCCATCTGCAGTGTCCAAAAAGGAGGATTGCTTCCAGTTTTTAGGCAGAAATTTGCCAGGGCTGGGTTGTAATTTCAGTAGCATTCCTAAAAAGGGATGCTCCCTTTAGAAGTTTGAAATGCTCCCTGGTAACTGGGACACTGGAATTGGGTGCCTAGGTCACTTGTGAGTGAAAACCTCCTGTTTCCAGATCCAGCCCCACCTGTGAGCTATCTAAGTTCCATCAGAGGTGTCCTCAACTTTATTCTTTTTATCCTCTACAAGACAAAAAAGTGATACCAGGTGTTTCAGTCAGCTTTTCTTGATGCTGTGGCTAAAGGACCCAACCAGAACAACTATAGAGGAGGAGAGGTTTATTTGAGGCTCACAGTTTCATACTTAGTCTATAGTTAAGCTGGCTTCATTTCTCAGGGATTGAGGTGAGGCTGAACATCATGGCGGGAGAGTATAGCAGGGAGAAGATCACATCATGATGATCAGGAAGCAGAGAGAGATAGAGACAGAGACAGACACAGACACACACACACACCACTCACCAGATACAAATATATACCCAAAGCTATGCCCCAATTTCTACCTCCTCCATCCAGACCCTACCACTTTAGCTATCACTCAGTTAATCACTATCAGGGGATTAAATCATTAATTGGGTTAAGACTCTTACAAGCCAGTCATTTCTCCTCTGAACCTTCTTGCACTGTCTGACAGGTGAGCTTATGGGGGATATTTCATATCCAGACCATAATACCAGGTAAAAAGTTGTCAAAGAATATTAATTGGGATTGGGCAATTAATATTAATTGGGATTATTGTTTTCTGATGCAACCCTGGACCTGTCCTATTCCCTGATATAGTGAACTAGCAGGAAGTCCCAATATTCTGAATTTTGAAATGAGGGAGGTGAGAGGCAGCCTTGATAGTGAAGAATAATGGATCCCCGAGTCTCACCTGCTGGGCACTCATTTAGCTGGGTATTTGCTTGTGACATGATAAGGAAAACTTGAAAACTATGACATTCGTTGCTTTGGTTTCTTAGAATCTAAGAACTTTACTTACTACAGCATAGAAGAGTGAAATTATACTTGTTCTTTTTCAATTCTTCCCTTTATTTTGAGTAATTTAAAAAATAATCCGTCCTTTCATTCTAGCTTGCTACTGTTCCAGGTGTGAAATACAGCATTTGTTTTCTGGCCCTTCCATCTGAGTGGACCTATCAGTCATAGGGGTGAGGAATGAGAGGGTTCTTTGGTGGAGTTTCTTTGTTAGGTCCCCAGATTTGAAAGCTGAGTCTTGTCAGTGAGACTGTGGATCTGAGCAAGATTCTAGGATCCTGCATAGACAAGAGACCCACTAATTTTAGGAAATGAATTGAACAGGATTTACTTCTAGAAGTCAGAGAGAATGTAGGAAATCCAGAGGAGAATGATGTGCTGGAAGGTAAGCCATGGAGATATTTCAAGAAAATGTAATCAGAATATGAGAGAACAATGTATTTTTGTTTGATTTTACTTTTCATTTAGAAATAATTTCAAAGGTACACAAAAGGAGTACAAAGAATATCTATGCATTCTTTCCTCAGACTTACCTGTTGTTGTGTTTAATCTCTTTGCTTTATTATTTCCTACAGACACACATGTATAGATATGTGTGCATGTGTATGCACACACACAGTATTTTGGGAATTGTTTTGAGGATATATTAATATATCATAGCTCTTTACCTCCATATTACTAAGTATTTATTTCCTAAGAATTGAGATATCCTCTTATAGAACAACAGCACTATTTCAACTCCAGTAAATTACATTGATATAATTTTTAAATATAAATCAATTCTCACATTCATATGACAACTTGACCAGTTGACCCAGCGATGTCTTTTATTACACTTTCCCCTTAAGTACAGACTATGGCAGGCGTTTTTATATCATTGATGAGTTTCTTTTAAACGGAATCAGTTGTACAGCCTCACTTTACTTTTTATGACATTGATAATTTTTAAGAATTCATTCTTCCCATTAAGATCTACAGTGGTCTTCCATTGGGGTTGTTTGATATTTCCTCATGATTGATATAGGTTATGTATTCTCAGTTGGAATATTGTAGAGCTGACATTGTGCACTTCTCAGGGTCTCACATCTGCAGGTAAGGAAGCCTGATTGATGGGGATGCCTTTGATCATGCCATCAGAATGCTGTTCAGTGTCTCTACCATTTAATTGTTATTATTTTTTCTTCACTTGCAAGTCTATGGGAGATGCTTTAAAATAATGCAGATAACTCTGCTTCTCATCAAAATAAGTACAAGGTTTAACATCTATTGATGATTTTTACTAGATCCAGTATTTGCTGTGATGGGTACAATCAGGGTTTTCTATCTTAGTACGCCTTCCATGTGCACAGCTGCCCTCAGTGTTCTGTAAGCAAGAGTCCTTCATTCATATTTATTTAGTTATTAATGGCATGGACTCATGAACTCCCATCTCCTGTTGGTTTGTGATTCATTGCTGTACTCATTTGTGCCATGTAGCCTGTTCTCATGCCCACCCCCAGATAACTTGTTAGTTTTTTGAGAACGCTCTGGTATAGCAAGATGTTCAGGCTCATCTTGTATATACTCTCCCCTAGCCCTGGAATCAGCCCTTTCTTTGAGGATCCTAGATTCTTTTTAGTGGAGAAAAAGTGAGGACTGGAAACTTTTATATTTGAAGGGATTCTCCCTGCTCTATGAAGTAAGAGACCAGACTTGAGAAACCCTCCATTTTTTGGTTGGTGTTTAATCAAATAGAAACCTTGATGTAATGAGGAAGAGCAATTTTGATTTGCAGTTGTTCAGTTAAGCATATATATTCAGAGGATGCCTGAGATGAAGATTGCTTTTGTATTTAATGTCTTTGTAAGCCATGGTTAGTGGTGGTCCTATAGGTTGTGTTCCCTCCCCTCTAGTCATCCTCCTTGGGAAGGGCCTGGCATGCACTTTAATAAACATGCATGTTCTGATGCTCTCTTGGGTTTTCACTTGTGTTGTTACCCAGTTCTTTAGCTCCACTTTAACACTGTTCCCCATGTGTGAATGGGGGAGAGGAGGAGGTTCTGACTCTTAGCAGGAACAGCCTGCCAGGGCACTTCAGTCTTCAAGCGGTTGAAGCAGGACTGCATCCTAGCTATTGTGTCTCTCAGCTCAGTACTCCTTAACCATGGTCTTGGGCACTTGAAGACTGAGGAGTGCAAGCGAGCTCTAGAAGCAGCTTAGGTTCAGAAATTGGGAGTAGGAGGTGGGATAGACGTCTTTATTCTAAATCAGGTTCCTATGTGGAACTTCACTTATTAAGGGTACACTTTTTTAAAGTGAGAGATGAGGTCACTCTGTATCCTCATGAGGAACCTGCCCCAGGAAGTCTGTCCTAAGCTGTAGGGTCACCCCAAGGGAGTAAAGGAAAATGTGCATAGCGGCATCAGCTTCACTGCCTAAAATCAGTGGAGCAGGGCAGAAAGCTGTTCTCTTCTTTTTGTTTTAGACTTCCTCATTGGATTTCCTTCACCTGAGCTAATGGACCATCTTGTGGGGGTGGAAAGGTGTCATCTTGGCTTTCTGGTTATGGTTCACAGAGGGGGCTCTGCCACAGCACACAGCAGATGGAGCCTGCGGGAGCCTGTGTTTGTGTGCTCGGCAGGTGCAGGTCTGGGATGGTTTCTGACCTCTACTTGGCACCTGTTCTTTTTTGCCTCCATATGTCAAGGGAATCTTAGTCCATGTTAGGATTTTCAGATTGCTCTGGCCTGAGCCCATGTTTGGGAATGGACAGTGCTGTAGAGGGTGAGCTTTGTGAGGGGCAGTTGGGGAGATAGCTTGAGGTTATAGAAACTCGAGGGTGCCCCTTGCAGAAGCCCCTCTGAGCTTCACACAGGCCTTAGTGAGTCATGTTCTCCTCTCTCATATTTCCTCCTTCATGTTTGTGTTTGCTGTTTTATTAAGGGCTTCATGCTCATGCATTTTTCAAATTGTAGTATTGTTTTTTTTTTCCATTTGTTTCTTAAAAGTAAAATAATGTCCAGTTAGTGCAGTTACTACAAGGCATGTACAACTAACCTCTACTAATAACACAAAAGCAATTACCTAAGAATTCTTTGTGGTCCCTGGATATCCTGGAATTAAACACAAAATATTATTTTCTGCATGAATGTGTTTTTATGAGGAAAGGCCTCCACAGCCTTCTGCAAATTCTTGTTGACAGGCATTTGACAACCTTTCAACTGCAGCATGGCCGCCAGTACGTCTTCTTCACCTTTCTTTGAACGACTGGCTTTGCCTTCCACATTTCTCCCTCATGGGTTTCTGAGCCCTTTAATTTGTGGAAGAGTCAAGGGAAAGGAGGACTTGAAAAAATGACCTTTTATTACTTCAGAATTCTGGGGCTGCCTTCCCTCTTCAGCCTACTTCCCTGGGCCAGGATGATCTGCTTTAACTTCCACTGTATGTCAGATCCTGGATTATATGCTGTATGTACCTTCTCGTCAGCTAATTCTCAGGACTTCCCTGCAGTGTAGGTATTAAAAGTTAAATAACATGTTCAAGCTATTAAATAGAAGAATAGGAACTACCAATATAATCAGCCAGATTCCAAAACCAGCCTGTATTCTTGCAGTGCACTCAAGGAAGAAAAGGATCATCTGTCATGTTTCTTAGCACTCACCACAGAGACATCCTTCTGTCTTGCTCATGCTACAGAGCTTCACATCACCCATAGCATAGGTAGTGACCCTGGCTGCTCTCAGCTCACCTTCCTGTGAGAGGCAGACAATCAGTTTGCACTTTGGGGAAAAAATGGTGTAGTTCAGAAGGTCCTTGATCCACAACAATGTTGCGGGTCATTCCTGTCCCTGATCAGAGCTCTTCTGGGCTGATATTCTGAAACTCTCACCTAAAGTGATCTCAGTTGGGGAGAGAAAAGTAACAAGGGAAGTTTTAGCAAGCAGATTCTGTTATCTGACTTTAAAAGTTAGAAATAGTACCATCATCGTAATTACAAGGGGTTTTAGATTTCACACTGGCATGAAAATTTTTATTTTTATTTGAGAGTATAATTTGCATGTAATGCTATGAGTATCAACAATTAAAAAGCTGGAGTGCCTGTGCTCTGATGAGAAGATATTTATTATTCTACCATGTCCCTTCATCCCTCTGTGATAATGTGCAAACAAAGGGTAAAACCTAGGTAAACCTTCTGAGATAGATGTTCCAGAGGCATTAGCAGGAAAGAAACCTGGGGTCCAGGGTGGCTGTGTGGCTCTTTATACACAAACTGCAAGGATTGTTGATTTTTACAGCTCTGGTGACTCAGTAATGTCATAGTGATCTGGGTGATTTGGCTTTAGACTCCCCTGCTGTATTTTGACCTCTTCACATCTCAACATTTCTTTCTTGTTCTGTTGTACAGGGTGGTTTTGAAGAGGAATGTATAAGAAACTTAAGAGTTCTGAGTTGATTTTGGTCAAAAGAGTGATGTTCCTTTGAGTTGGTATTTTGCACTATAAAGCACAAATCACTGAACATTAGAGATGTGACTGTGTACACAGCAAAACTTACCCTCTCCTCAGACTCAGTTTCTTCTTTTGAGCATGATTCCGTCATTCAAACCAATATATTTATTTAAAGTGGAGCCAAAATAGATCAAGTATTTAACATTGTTACTAGCACATGGACATTTTACAAATATGTAACTCTTCTAACCCCTTTACCTCCCGAAATGCTCCCCCAAATTGAATAGAATTTTTTGATAGAAACAGAGTAGCCTCATTGTTTTTCAAATGAGGTTCCAAACTTAAATGCAGCTCTAGTTCTGGAGACAACCCAGTGTGTATATCCACATTTATCTATTGATGTAAATATGTGTAACTCTGGGTCCCACCTAATGCAATGCAGCATGCTTTGGTGACTTAAGACATTTTTAAAAAAATATTTTTTAGTTGTCAGTGGACCTTTATTTATTTATATGCCATGCTGAGAGTTGAACCCAGTGCCTCACACATGCTAGGCAAGTGTTCTACCACTGAGCCACCACCCAGCCCCTTAAGACATCTTGACTGATGTGAAGGTCTTAAGGTGAGACATGACACAGTAACAACATATATCTGTAGCTGGAAGCTTTAGAAGCTTTAGTAGCTTGGAAGTTTTTTTTTTTTTTTTTTTTTTTTTTTTTTTTTTTTTTTACTATAAGGGGTAGCTCTCCTCTCTCCCTTCCCTACCAGTTTCCTTCCCCACCTTCTTTTTTTGCTAAAGTTCTTAGGACCTTGCTAAATTGCCAAGATTGGACTCAAACTCACAGTACTCTTGCCTTAGCCTCCTGAGTTGCTGAGATTATAGGCATGTACCACTATACCCAGCTTTCCTTTCCTGCTCAGCTTTAATTTTAAGCTAAAAGTTCTGGTTAGAATTGTCCAGCTCAACAGAGAATTGTATAATGGGCTCTAACTATTAAAGGGTGAAATCCTGCCAGCTGCATTTTTATAGATCTTCAGAGTGAAGCAGGCTTTGTATAGGTTGCCAGCTAAGAATCGATCTCAGATCCAATTCCATCAGAGAAGCTTTAATATTTTTAGAAGAAACATTCACCCTAGCACAACATATGGTGGTGTGTAATACCAGCTGTTTGTAAAAAATCCATGTTTTAATTATTTCTAGAAAATTAAATTGCCCTTTTTCCCCTGATGCTTTCTGTCCATCAAACTGTATGAAGCTGCTTCAAAGTTCCGAATGTGGCCTTTGTTGAGGACTCAGAGATGAATTGGGACATTGATCTTTAGATGTGATGATTGCATGGAGACCTGGGTTGTAGCTCCAGTTCTGCCTTTTATGACAGGTGTGATCTAGGCCTAGTCATAAGGCTTTTCTGGGCCTCAGGTTGTGTGGTTAGTAAGCCAAGGGGTCCTATGATATCTATAATCCCATTGTTATAATTGCAGTGAAGTGTTGTTATAGCTTTGTTATAAAAATGAAATACATGTTTGAAATCTTTTTCCTGAAGTTGTGCTGTCATCTCTGTTAGAGCCATGCCACTTGGTGGTTCTGAAGGATAGTTTGGGTACAGTGATACTTACAGATCCAAAATACTGATTTTGGGCAGTCTAACACTACATCCTGCCCTGTTTAGTAGGTCCTATTATTTTATATCCAAAGAGCCTTTTTGGCTCACCTTAAGTCTATTTCTTTCCCTTCTGTCTGTTTCATTTTCACTGATGGTCTTCTGAAAGATCTACCTTCTGTATTTGCTTGTGTCCAGGTGTCTTAGTCCCCTGAAGTCCTATAATTTTGTTCTGACTACTGATTTAGACTTTTAGGTGCTTCCTTGAATATTTCTTTTTGTATAGATTGTCCCTTTGTTAGTCTGCTGTTTAAGATGTGGTCCCAGGCAACCTGCTGTGGAGTCACCTGGATGTGCTGAAGAGAAGAGTGGATTTCAAGTTCATGTCCTGTTCTACTGGAGCCAAGTCTCTTGGGGGCAGACATAAAAATCCTCATTTTTGACAGCCTTCCCAAATGACTTTCAAATTTAAACTAGCCTCAGCATGCTTGTCTTTGGGAACTGGGACTATGCCTTTGATCATGTTTGCTGGATCTAACACATAATTGAAGTTAAGTGTTTTTTTTTGGGTAAATGAATTAGTGCATTACTGGGTAGATTTGTGGTAATTAATTGGAAAGCTGTAAAATATATTTACCAGCCTTTTTAAAAATGAAGCCTCTGAAATATTTAGTGAATGAATAATGCTGATAACAAGATGGTGGAAGTCTTTCATTCACAAATTTCTAATATTACCTTTCATTTCATAATACTTTTCCAAAACAGTATGTCCCTGTAAGACTATCATTATTATTGTTCTTGCTGCTGCTGCTGTTCTTTATTTTGTGTTCTGGGGCTTCATCCCAGGACCTTGTGCATACTTGGCAAGCAATCTCCCAGCCCTGTGTTAGACTATTGATGAGTATGTATTGGATACTTCAGAAAGTAGCACAGGTTGTAAGACCTTGAGTTCACACACATTTGTCCTTGTGAGAAGCTCTCAGGAGAGCACCTCACAGGGTTTCAGTGTCAGAAGGACCACCAAGTGTACTGGAAGGGAAGGGCAGACTGGTGGGTAAAAAGAAAAAGACACATGCTTTGACTCCTTGCCTTTTCTTGTTAAGACCTTTGTTATAGTTACATTATTGTAGTGGGGCTGGAAACTAGTAGAGGTCAAAGATGCACCGATTAAAGACATTAATGCTGATTAACATTCTCTGGAGCTGAAATATTCTTCAGTTTATTGTATTTGATACCAAGACCTTCCAAATTCCATTTGCAGATTGGGAGTGTGAAGTCCCATCTATGCCTGCTGCTTTGTGGGCATGGTGGGGCTGGACAAGTGATGAGTTTTTGGTCATGGCTTTGTCTTCTGTAGACTATAGAGGATTAGGACACTTTTAGAAACACTTGGGCACTTATCATATAGATCCAATCAGAATGATGAGAAGGAAAGATAAGTACCAGCTGATTTAATACATGATCCTTGATTGCATTAGAAAGTGTCCAGAGCCTGCCTGTGTATGTTTATCGTTTGAGACTCCAGTTTTGATTTATGGCATAGAGGTGGTGTTTCTGTGGAAGGACTGAGAGGAAGAATTGAACTAATCTTTGTCCTTCACCTTTATTCTTCTGGTAATAAAACAAGCCCAAGAATGTGAAACATGCAAACTTAATAGGTAATGATGTACACATAGCAGATTATTCACTGTTCTCACATTTATTTTTAAGTAATTCATTTTTTGGCACAGCACAGAAATCCACACTGGCAGTTGTCATGGAACTGGTGAAACTACAGGTAGCCCAACCTTCAGATACAAATAATGTTTCTAAAATTCAAGTTCCACCTATGCCCAGCACCATTCTATAGCAAGTCAAACAGCCGAATCTGTCTTCAATAAATATTAAAAGGGGGAAGGAATAGAGACAGGAAAATAAATTTTAAAAAATTAGTTTTTAAAAGAGAAAAATGAAGGGATTTTAGTAATTCATTATTCAGAGAGTAGGTAGTATCTAGCACTTTCCCTGCTAGAATTCATGATAAACCTTTTCACACAATCACAATTGTTGGTATTCCTAATATATATTGTTTTTCTAATCTTCTGGAGATCTATTTTCTGAACTCTTGAAATCAGATTTTTATACAGAAATGTGACCATAGTGGCCTTTTCCAGCTCTAATAGATTGGGTAAAAGGCTTTATTTTCCAAGTGGCTCATCACTTTAATTAAGGTCAAACTTTACTTTTAATATCTTGGCTTTCATTATATCTGTAATAGGTTCCTGATTTCTTTTTTTTTCTAATTTATTTTCCTATCTCTATTCCTCCCCCCTTTTAAATATTTATTGACAACAGGTTCTGCTGTTTGACTTGCTGTAGAATGGTGATGGGCATCAGCTGGAACTTGGATTTTAGAAACATTATTTGTATCTAAAGGTTGGGCTATCTGTAGTTTCACCAATTCCATGACATTTGCCTGTGTGGATTTTGTGCAGAGTTGTTCCCTGCACTCAATTGCACTCAGGTTTCAGTGCTGTGACTGCCTGCAAGGACAGCAGTGCCTATTCACAGGAATGGTGAGGACCAGGAGTCTGGACCCTCAGCTACAATTCTTTCTGGTTTTGTGCTGGATGGCTCCTGTGACCTAGAGTAGGTCACTGTCCCCTTCTTTAAACTCCTCAGTGTGACAGTGTGAGTGTTATAATAGGTGAGCATTGAAACAGATCCTTCAGTGCTCAGTGTGGGTGCTTCAAGTCACTGAAGTATCTTCTTCATTGTGAAAGAAATCATACTAGCTATAGTTTGAGTGTAACATGAAGTTTTATTCTAATTCAATAAAAACTTCTCATTCAGTTGTGGCGTAGAATAGATCCACATTGAACACATAAGGAAATATGGCGATTTGGGGAAAACATTAGAATATAACATTTCTATATTTTTTAAGCTTAGAAAGTTGTATTTTTAATTAGTAAGATGTATATTACTTACAAATAAAACTATCAGTGGCCTGCTTACTGAAGTTTTCTTTATTGATTGGAGTTTATATTCAGTTAGGAGACTACAGGAATAGATTATATGCTTTTTTTATCCAAAAATGTGTTTAATTAGGACATTCTAGTTTCTGATTGCTAGGGAACAGGATCTTCTCCCTTTCCTTGGGAAAGATGATGACATTCAATAATTCTGTGGGTGTGTCCAGTTCAGCAAGCTTTTATTTGATTGTTGCATACCTTGCTGCTGAAAGAGGAGTGGGTTTTCAGAATGGGTTTCTTGCTTTCACAGCATATAGTTAAAACAGCAGCCTAGTGTTTTGATACTCGCTCTTGTTCATATTTTCATGGTCATGTTAGCATAGGATGGATTTGGTAAAGCTTGGCCTTTGTAAATGTCCCTGCTGCTGTCTCTCTTGGTGTCCTTTTCTGGATTTTGTTATAATGTAAGCTCACCAAATAAGACTTCTGGCAGTTCTATAGATGGGAAATGTGAAGGCTTAATTTTTAGTCACTAGCTTCTGTCCTAGAGAAAGCAAATCCCAGCACACTGGATAGTCACATCAGCTAGGTTGGATAACAGGGTTACAAGTCAGCACTTTAAATGGGTTAAGTGACTAGAGTTAAATGTTTGGAGTACAAACCCTGGGTGTAGTATGAAGTTCCAAGGGACCTTAAAACATTTTTCATTCTCTCTACTTTTCGTTATCCTTAACGTCATCTATGCTTTTTTCACAGTCTACAGCTGTGGGAGACTCACTTTGAAAAGTGGAGAGTTGGCTTATTGATGGCTTGAGGCTGTTTCTGGCTTACATGCTTATGTTTATATTTTTGAAATTGACCTGAAAAATATCAATATTTTGTTAGTTTTGAAATTAATCTGATAATTCTTTTGTGGGCATGTTGAAATCTTAATTTTCTTGGCATAAGCATTTTCTTTTTAGGGCTGAGCTTCTTTTCAGGGTTGTTTCTAGGAAGCTTTCAGTACAGCTTGAAGGCTTTCTTAACCATTTGTGACATTATTTGCTCTCTAAATTTAGGGGGAAAATTTAGTGAAAGGGTTAATGTGACACTAACAAGTGACTGTTTCCAGTGAAAGAAGCAGGAAAAATGACTTTGCACACTCTGTCAAGTCACAGAGTTTGAGCACCAGTTAAATGCTAGATACTTCTTTGGCTTTGGGAACTACAGGATCAAACAAATAGGTATGCTTCTGGCTTATGGAGCTTGCAGCAGGGGTCCTGATAGGGAAGGATAAGCATCTTTATGCTATGGTATGGTGACAGCTTCTGAGGGGGAGACAGAGTGTCCTGTGAACATATTTATATGAATGCATCTAATTGGAATAAAGTGGAAAAAGAAAGGGGTGGTCTCCAGAGGTCTGGGTTTGAATTGCTCCATCTGTAGGAACTCGATTTTATGCAGAGTAATGTGCTTAAAAAATGGGTCTAGCTGGATTCTCAGCTGAGTTCTACAAGACCTTCAAAGAAGAATTAACACCAATACTCCTCAAATTATTCCATTAAATAGAATAAGCTTGGAACAGTTCCCTCCTTTTCTATCAGGCTAGTATCATCTGATACAAAAACCAGACAAAGATACATCAAGAAAAGAAAAATTCAGATCAATATCCTTGATGAACATAGATGCAAAAATACTCAATAAAATTCTGGCAAATCAAATTCAAAAACATTTAAAAGATAGTACACCATAATTAAGTGGGTTCATCCCAGGGATGCAAGGTTGGTTCAACATATGGAAATCAATAAATATAATGCATCACATCAATAGACTTAAAGATAAGAATGATATGATCATCCCAATTGATGCAGAAAAAGCATTGACAAAATACAGCACTCCTTCATGTTCCAAACACTAGTAAAACTAGGGATAACAGGAGTATACCTCAACATTGTAAAAGCTATCTGTGCTAAACCCAAGACTGCCAACACTCCAAATGGAGAAAAATTGAAAGCATTCCCTCTAAAAACTGGAACAAGACAGGCATGCCTTCTTTTGCCACTTCTATTTAACATAGTCCTTGAAAGTCTAGCCAGAGCAATTAGATACATGAAAGAAATTAAAGGGATACGAATAAGAAAACAAGAACTCTAACTCTCATTATTTGCCAATGATATGATTCTATACTTAAAGGATGCAAAAAATTCCACCAGAGATCTTCTAGAACTAATAATAGAATTAAACAAAGTAGCAGGATATAAAATCAACACCTATAAATCAAATGCATTTCTATTTGTTGATGAATCCTCTGAAAGAGAAATTTAGAAAACTACCTCTTCACAACAGTCCCTCCTCTGCAAAAAAATAATAAAATAAAATACTTGAGAATCCACCTAACAAAAAAGGTAAAAGATATCTACAATGAAAGCTACAGAACAATAAAAAATTAAATTAAAGAATACCTTAGAAGATGGAAAGATCTCCCTTGTTCTTGGATAGGCAGAATTAATATTGTGAAAATGGCCATAGTACCAAAAGTATTATATAGATTTAATGCAATTCCAAGTAAAATCCAAATGACATTTCTCATAGAAATAGAAAAAGTAATCATGAAATTCATTTGGAAAAATAAGAGACCCAGAATAGCCAAAGCAATCCTTAGCAAGAAGATTGAAGCAGGAGGCATCACAATACCTTATTAAATTATACTACAGGGCTGTAGTGTAAAAAAAAAAAAGGATGGTATTGGTATCAAAATAGACAGTAGACCAGTGGTACATAACAGAAGAATAATATAGTTATACTAGACAAAGGTGCCAAAAATATACATTCAAGAAAAGATAGCCATTTCAACAAATGATACTGGGAAAACTGGAAATCCATATGTAGCAAAATGAAGTCAAATGCCTATTTCTCACTCTGCACAAAACTCAAAGTGGATCAAAGACTTAAGCATTAGAGACTCTGAGCCTAATAGAAGAAAAAGTAGGCCCCAGTCTACATCATATTGGCTTAGGCCCCTGACTTCCTCAACAAGACTCCTAAAGTGCAAGAAGTAAAATCAAGAGTCAATAAATGGAATGAATTCAAACTAAAAATCTTCTTCTGAGCAAGGAAACAAATAATAATATGAAGAGAGCTTACAGAATGGGAGAAAATCTTTACCACATGCACATCAGATAGAGCACTAATCTCCATGATATCTAAAGAACTCAAAAAATGCCAAAATAATAATAATAATAATAATAATAATAATAATAATAACAACAACAACAACAACAACCCAATCAATAAATGGGCTAAGGAAATGATCAGACACTTCACAGAAGATATATATAATCAATCAACAAATATATGATAAAATTTTCAACATCTCTAGCAATTAGAGAAATGCAAATCAAAGTTTTCTAAGATTTCATCTCACTCCAGATTGGCAATTATCAATAACACAAGCAGCAATAAATGTTATTGAGGATGTGGAGGAAAAGGCACACTCATACATTACTGGTGGGGCTGCAAATTGGTACAATCACTCTTGAAAGCAGTATGGATAAAAAGGCACACTCATACAGTACTGGTGGGGCTGCAGATTTGTGCAATCACTCTGGAAAGCAGTTTTCCTTAGAAAACTTGGTATGGAACCATGATTTGACCCAGCTATCTTCCTCCTCAGTCTATACCCCAAAGACTTAAAAATAGCATACTATAGGAGCACAACCACATCAATGTTTATAACAGCATAATTCACAATAGTTAAACTATGGAACCAACTAGATGCCCTTTGTAAAAGAATGGACAAAGAAACTTGGTATATATGCACAATGAAATATTACTCAGCCTTAGAGAAGAATGAAATTATGGCATTTGCAGGTAAATGGATGGAGTTGAAGAATATTATGCTAAGTGAACTAAGCCAATCCCCAAAACCAAAGGCCAAATATTTTCTCTGATAAGTGGATGCTGATCCATAATGGGGGTGAGCAAGGGAAGAATAGAAGAGCTTTTGATTGGGCAGAGGGGAGTGAGAAGAGGGAAGGGTATGGGGTTGGGAAAGATGGTGGAATGGGATGGATATTATTACCTTATGTATGTGTATGATTGCACAAATGGTGTGATTCTGCATTGTGTACAACCAGAGAAATGAAGAGTTGTGCTCCATTTTTGTACAATGAGTTGAAACACTCTTTGCTCTCATGTATAACTAATTAGAACAAATTTTTAAAAAATGGGCTTAGCCACCTGTGTTCTGGGGCTGGGAGTGCACATTTCCTGCCTCTCAGAGCATCCACAGGCTGAGAGGGCAGGTGCATGCTGAGAAGGACACAGGGTACTCTGAGTATATGTGGTAGAAGAGTCTGGTAAATGTGTGTTAGCTCCTTGAGATGTCTCTTTGAAATTAGCTGTGCTGCCCCTGGGTGCTTAGGAATAAGGGAGAAAAGCAAGTGGACTACTAAAGACTCTCCAAGGAATTCGTGGTTGCTCTGGTGTCAAGGGATATTATTGAAAAGTTTGGAAGAACAAAAGCCACACAGTGGCAGTTGCTATTTTCTCTAGCTGTCATTTATCAGTCAGATAATGACATTAAGTAACAGGGTGTCAATTAATTAGACTACATGTAGGCACGTGACTTACCAAGGCAGGCATAGCAACACTGAAGCTTTGCTTCTTTGGCACAGGTTTGGTTATCTTGCCTCTTACTTCCTTTGTGAGTTCTTATGAAGTTATCAGTTTGCTATGGTGTGGGGTTCCTATGTGTATAAATACATGTGCAAATGCCCATATATGGCGTATTAATGATGGTCTTTAAAAAATTATAGTTCCTTAGAAGTACCTAGCAAGACAGCCATAGAGGGAAAAACCTTAGCTCATTTTTATCACAATACTTCTAGATGCCCACATAGCACTTGCTACTGTAGTCAGCATGGAAGTGTTCATGAGCAACATCGATCTATGTGAAATCCACAGCATTTTATCCCACACCTAAACTCCTGTCCTTATAAACACCATTATATTGCCTTTTCAGCTGACTATTCATTGTGTGAGGAAACCTTATTATACAGCATTCAGGACACACAGCCTGACGTATCCTGACTCATTATTCCTTTCTCTATGCTAATCATAACTGCAAAATGACCTTTTTCACTACTGGAAACATGCCACAGTTTAGATATTTTGATAATATTAAAGAAAAGTAGACATCAGGATTTTTTGGTAAGTCCATGAAGATTATTTTCTAGTTGTTGAAGTTTTACTAGCCATAGAGTTAATGATCTTTGTCATACATCAAGGCAAATATTTAACCTATACTGGGCAAGAATTTAAAGTAGACAGTTAATTCAAATAGTTTCTTTTGTGTCCACTGAATTGTCTCTAGTTACCTTATCCTTAACACAGTCTTTAAAACCAAAATCAAAACCAAAGTTAAGGCCAGTTGTCTCCTTTTCTTTTTTCTAACAATTGCCTGCATTATTTTTTCTGGATGGTTTTCTTAGTGTTTTTAATTTGTTCTGAATGGAGATATTCAGTTCCTTTATGCTTATGAATGTGTTGATATTGGTAAATATTTCCCCTGTTTTTCTTGTAGTATAATACCTGTCCTAACCTGCTAATTACCTGGAAGTTTCAGACCAGAATAAAAAAATATGAACTAAATACATGGAGAATTTGTTGCTAAAATGGTCTCTTTTGTAGTAGGCTTGTTTGCTGAGAACCAAAATTGTTGGGTGGAATATGGAGTAAACTATAGAATTTTGGTTTGATAGCTTTTGGACATGAGAGTTAACATTTATGTAATGTCATGCTATATTTTTTGCCTAACAGTTAAGACCTTATCAGCCACTTATTTATTAATGACAATTACTACTTAAGTCAGTGTAGCTGGTTGATGGAAACTGGTTGGGATATGGCTGTGAGAGTCAGGCCCAGGCAGACAGTTCTCTGGTCCCTCACCTTGCGTAACAGTTGCTTTGAGACTCTGGGACCTTCCATAAAGCCTCTGCTCATAGCTGCCTTATAGCACCTGTGCTGTATATTATCTATGGATGTATCTGTTTCTAACTCAGTTGGGAAGTCAGCAAGTACTGTAACATCTTTGAATGGATAAATTGATAAAAAAAGACAAATTCCACATTGGCCTTTGTCCACAGGATTAAAAAAAACTGGAAAAAGCATTCCTTTTGGACATACAAGTTTGGATTGAGTCTGGTCTCATTTTTTTACTACCTGTGTGCTTTCAGGCAAGTGTCCTGTCCTTTCTGACCTGTATCTTCGTCAGTTAGGATAATAAAATCAGAAGCTATTGCTGTGTGTTCAAAACAACTGGAGTCATTATTTCTAACAAACTAGATCAAGTGTAAAATTTTTACTCCTTCATCAAGCTTACCTTTTGATCCTAAAACATTGATTTCATAGGCCTGATTGTTTTTCAAGATGTCCCATGAGGCCCTTAGAATTTTCTCATTTCTCAGCACATTTTTCAGCTCAGTATCAAAAAACTCCTTATGCTATTGGATGTTCATTTTCAAATTCTTCCATTATGCAAACATTTATTATCATTGTGTTTTTTTTTTTCCCCTGCATTCTGGTCCTGGACTGGGAGCTACAGATATGTAAATCAGCAGAACACATGAGGTCCCTCTCCAAATGAAGCCTCTTAATTATAGTAGAGACACAGAAGTAAGCAAATAAATGAAAATGAAGTCAGTTGTGAAGAATGTCTTACAGAAAGCCAGATGATGAGATGGAGAATAGTTGGAGGTGATGGAAAACTGTTTTTGACAGGGTGGTGAGAGAATGTCCCTTGGCAAAGTGATATGTAAGCTGAGATGTAAAGATTAGATAGAAACACCACACCCATCTTCTCTGTCGTCTTGGGAGATGTGCAGGATAAGGCCCTCTGCTGTGTGGGCTCAGCCTGAACCACCAGCCTCCACGTGGCCACAGCACCTGCCTTTAAGCCAAGATCAACATGGAGGTGGACCTCCCTTCAGCCAAGTTGCCACTCTCTCCAGGTGGAGCTGTCCTGCTAGATGCCCCTCCCCAATACCCTGTAGGCTCCCACCTCCAGACTCGGAAGTCTGACTTCTCTCCATTTCCCTGGGTCTTTTTTCTTTTTTGAAATTATTTTTAGTTGTAGATGGATACAATACCTTTGTTTAATTTATTTTTTATGTGATGTTAAGGATTAAACCCAGTGCTTCACATGTGCTGGGCAAGCGCTCCACTACTGAGCCACAGCCCCAGCCCTCCCTGGTTCTTAATGGACATCAAAATCGCTGGGGTTTGTCAGAACCATGTTGTTGGACCCACTTCCAAGGTTTCTGACTCAAGTAAGCTTGAGGATTTTCATTTCTAGCAAGTTCCCAGTTGATATTGAAGCTGCTGGTCTAATAACCTTGTTTGAACAGCCACCAGTGGCTTTGCCCTTAGACAAATAGGTTTATGTCTATCATCTATTTTATCTCCCTATAAAATAAATATGGGAGAGCAGAAAATTACAGAGTTTACTGTATGGCATGTGTAACCTAATGCTGTACGTATGTTATATCATTAATATTTAGAGTATCCTTTGAGGTAAATATTAATATTTTTCTTTGTGTTACCAATTAGGAGATGGAGAGATAGATAAGTGACTTCAAGATCACATAGCTAGGAAATAGTGAAGTTGAGCTTTGAACAGGGATAGTCTAGTTGCAGAGTCCATCTTTTTAAACAGTAGGCTAAGCAAAAGTAGCAGTACTAGTATACCTCCTAGGGCTTTTTAAATTAAGATTATATGAGATAAGCACTGGGCTGGCACATGTATTTTTTTAAGGTCTCTTTTTCTTAGATTAGCCTCCACTGTTATATGTGGAATAAGTCTATCTCAGTTATTAAACCTCATGGTACTTTAAAACACTGATTAGGAAGTGAGTTTTGGCCAAATAGGCCTCTATCAAATATAGTTTATTTGATAGTTGCTTTATGATAGTAGATTGAATGGCCAGTAATCAGTGAGTTGGGAGGCTGAGGCAGGAGGATTTCAAGTTTAAGGCCAGGTTCAGCAACTTAATAACATAATAAAAAATACAAAAAGGGCTAGAGATATAAGTTCAGTGGTAGAGTGCCTATGGGTACAATCTCCACACCGGGAAGCAGGGTGAAGTATGTTGATTGAATATCTGAATTCTGAATTGTAAGAATTGAAGTGAAAGCCTTGTCATTTTCTCTTGTGACATACAATATTTAATTAAGCAGCAATGTCTTAAAAATATGCAAAAATCTTGACCTGTTAAAAAAATGCTAAAATGGGCTTCATCAAAATTTAAAACTTTTCTTCTTTGAAAGATATATCTGAAGAAAAAAGGCAGGCCATACATACAACATGAAAAATATTTATAAAATTAATCTGATATAAAGCTTGCATTCAGAATATATAGAGGACTCTTAAAACACATTTAGTAAGACAGCCTAATTAAAATAGGACAAAAGATTTGAAGGGACACTTCATAACAGAACATACCTAAGTGACCAATAAGCACATGAAGAGATGTTAACCATTACTAGATGTCAGGAAAATGCATATTCAAGCCACAGTGAAATAGTACTACATTTCCATTTGATAGTGAAAGTTAAAAAGATGAACAGTATTAAGTGTTGGTGACAATGGCGAGCAGCTGGAGCCCTTGGATGATGATGGTCGGAATGCAGATTGGAAAACAGTAAGGTACTGTTTATAAGATGAACATAAATTTTCCATGTAAACTTAGCAATCCAAGGATATTTCTGAACGGGATTTTGCTGCACAAAGGAAGGATATGTAAGACATGGGTTTTCTAGAATGAATTTAAACACAAGTTCTCCTCAGACCTTAGCTAATATATTAGGTTGCTTTGCTTGATATATTGGTTACAGTCAGTATTAAGTAATAAATCAACAGATAAATCTATTTATGCATGAATACCAAGTTCTGCGTTACAATCCCTGCTTCAAAAGATGGTGGGAAATCAAGAACTCTCCTTGTGCCTATGTGAAGGCTCCCAGTAATGTAATACTTAGAACAAATAGTGTGTTCCATGCACAAATGATGTCAACAGGTAGAATTTTTTGTTATGGATGAAAGACCTAGGCCTCACTCCAAAGCAATCAGAAACCATATTTTAAAAATGTCTACAGGGGTGACTCATATGATCCTGTTTGGAAAGCATGATTCTAGGGAGGCTGCTGTTTGATTAACTTCCCTGTGCTTGCTACCAACAAAAGATTCTAGACCAATCCTGAGTGACACACATCCCATCCTACTCTCCATGTAACAATGGAGTAGAAGGGAAGGACCCCCCACTGTTGTATTTGTGGGTCTGGATAATTATGAAATCTACTCTATTGCCATTCGGTTTCATTCTAATGAGCATTGTTAATATGCTTGGCATTTCTCTTGGTCTCATAAATGAATAAAACATGAACCCAATATTGAAGAAGGGACAGTTGAGCAAACAAATAATTAGAATATATTGATAAGTGAAACTTGTTGCCTTTGTTTTATGTTGTATTAAGTGTGATTATTTATAAACAACGAAAACATTCTTAATTGATTCTATAATTTCTTTCTACTGTGTGGTGGCCAGGGGCAGACATTCTTCTAAACAGTGATAACACAGAGCCTTTTAGGAAGTTGAAGTTTAGTAGGAAATAAGTAATATAATAAATATAATAAAACAGAGAAAAAATAATACCATATAATTAATTATAAAGATTTGGGGAGATGTTTAGCATTTGTATTTATTGTTATTTATGTAATATAGTAAGAAATAATATGATAAAATTATTTATAAATTTATGGGAAGGTATTTAGCATTTCTTCTAGTGCAGATTTTCTGATAATTAGTTATCTGAGTTCTTGTCTGAAAATTATTTTATTTCACCTTACTTATTCTATTCTTCAGAGTATAAAATTGTAGGTTGGCCTTTTGAAGTGCTTTTAGGTGTCACTCACTTGTCTTCTAGGTTCTTCATTTCTTTGAAGAGTCAATTCTTGTTTCTGTTTCTCTGAAGGCAATGTGTCTCCTGTCTTCAGTGTTTTTAAGATTTTTATCTCTGTTTTGCAAAAGTCCTACTCATGTCTACCCATATGCAGTCATCTTGATATTTATTCCACTTGGCATATGGGAACAATCTTAAATTTTTGCAATGATGTATTTACACAGTTTTGGAAAATTATCTGTCATTTTCACTCTAGGTATTGCTTCAGTCCAATTATATATTTTTTTCTTCTTTTAGGACTTCAGTTCACTAAGCCCCATATGTTTCTGACATCCTTTACCGTTTTTTGAATTCTTTTTAGGTGTCCTTTAATCTTTCCCCGTGCTTGAGTTTGGATATTTTCTATAAGCTCATTTTCAAATTGACCAATCTTCTAAATTTTTTGGTTCTACTATTAAACTCACCTAATGAATTTATTTTTAAGTTATTTTTAGTTCCTGAGTTTCCTTTTGACTTTTCATATAGATATCAACTCTTTGTGGATAAATTCTTCATCTTTCAACATATTCTCTGTAGTTTTTCCCTTGATTCTCTTCAACATGTTTTATTTTCTAAAGTCCTTATTAGGTCATTAAAATATCAGAATCATTTGTTGGTGTATTTCAATTGTTCATTGTTTTCTCACTTTTAATTATGAGGCTCTTTCTTTTAGCAAGTGTAGCTATTTTCAATTGTCTGCTATGCACATAAATAAACCATAAAGGCCTGAGATAATGCTTTCTCTTTAAGATGTCTGCCCTTTCCTTAACTAGACAGATAAAATGATGGGTAATCAACTTAGTTCAATCAAGGACAATTCTGAGTTGACTCTGGATTTCAGCCTGGTAATGTTCAGTCTGCTTTTAGTTTATCCCTGACTCCCTCTCCAGGTATTTGCAATGATAAATCTGATTTATCCTATATAGTTCTTCCCCTAACTTCAATCTCATTTTACCAGACTGACAAAAATTTTTCACTATATTTCTTAAGAATCTTTTCATTTATATTTTAAGTTTTGTACAGAATTCACCAAATGCCCTAACAGAAAAAATGTCCATATGTTTGAGTCTGCTTCCCTCAAAGCTGTGATGATTTATAAATTCTTCAGAAATAGTCCTCTATGTCTTCAAAGCCCAAATTCCAAGCCTCTGACCTCACCTAAAATCAGCACATGCCTCCAAGGAACAGCATCTTAAAAGGTCAGGGCTTCTCTTTGGAGAACACCTTTCCAGAGTAGTCATTCCCCCAACAGATCCCTGCTGTTTTCAGCTTGTTGGTGTCTGAAGTTTACAATACAACACACACACACACTCACACACACACACACACACACTCACACACAAACACCATCTATATAATACAAATATATAGTTCTTCCTTGATTATACAATTAGCCTAAAAATGTCTGCAGTCTACTTTTTTTAAAAAAAGTTCCCGTTTTAATTTATTTTTCAGTGAATTTTGTTCTTTTGCTTTTTTTTTTTTTTGTCTTTTAGTATGAAGCGAACTTACAAAGTTTAATTCCTTGGAGAGGATGATAAATCCTTTTAGACATGTTGAATTTAAGGTGACAATGAACCTGACATGACACCAGCAGGATGCTGGAGGTATGGGACTTGAACATAGCAACAAGGTCAGGGCCAAAGATACAAATCTGGTAGACATGGTGTAAAGATGATAGTTTATATTATGACAATAGGTGGCATTTTCAAGTAAACAATGTAGCCAGAGAAGTAAAAAGTTTCAAGGACCCTATTTCTCACAGAGAAGGAGAAAAGAAAAACAAAGAAGAGAGAATTAAAGAACTTAAAAAAATAAGCACAATAATTCAATGAATTATCAAGAAAAATAATGGAGGTTGTGGCTAACCAAATGGCAATAGGAAGTTTCATTTACAGATTTAGGAAGGAATTGTATTATGTCCAGTTTTCACTAATCATGGAACATTTTTCTCTATACACTAAATGAAAAAGTACTTGGATAGTTGGGAATTTTAAATTTCAAAATTATCCTAATTAGGTCAGTGATAGTTAACTGAAGGGTTCTTATACTACATACATTTTACAGTAAGGAAAACAAAGTAAGAACCTATAAATCCAAAATATTGTCCTCTTGATAGTTGTTGAATTTACTCTTAGTAACTATAGGTCTTCTTTAATAGTAATTGAATAGATTTTTTAATTATTTAAAAAGTATCAATTCAAATAAAAATGATTACAACAGATTTCTCTCCATACTACCATATTTCATATAGGGCTACAAAAGCTTTTTTTTTTTTTTTTGATATTAGCCTATTGGATACCCTTCTAAATGAATAATGCATTTTGTTATAAGAGAAATAAAACTGAGATTGTTGTAATAGAATGTTATTATGCATCTTACTGTATCTGGTTTTAAGGATTTGTTCCCTATTTGTTCCCTAGCTAACTGAGTATGACAGGTTTTATCTCCCCCTATCTCTTATATTCACAAGGAAGCAATTTCATTCCCCAAAGCTTAAACAGAGCACATTCTTTTGCCTTTTAAATAGCAAATTTTTAAAATAATTTACATTTAGATATCTGAAGTAACCATCAAAATTATAAAAATGGAACAGCTTTCCAGAAGTTGCTTTCAAATGTGTTCATCCTGAAGCACACATATCACTGGATGAAACTAATTACTTTTGGCTCTCCTTAACAAGGCATCTCAGGTATAATGAAACCTGATCTGTACTAGGTCCCTACTCTCACAAATTTAACTAAAAACAAATTCAGCTCTTGTAAGTGTAAAATAATTCCTTGAGGTCTATATGTTTATTGTTTTATTTTGCAAAATGATACATCATTCACTAATGATAATACACACTTCATAAAAGTAGAGACTGAGATCACAAAAATCATTTGAAGAAAAGTGGTAGAAAATAATTTCAATCTCAATAATTTACTTTATTAAATCTAATAAAATATTTTTTGCATTTAATGAGAATATCACTAAGATTTTTGCTTATGTATTACTATTTAAAAAGTTATTTAATATATTTCATTTTCCCCAGCAGTTATTCTAATACATATATACCATGTTATATGCGTTTTTCCTCTAATTACAAAGTACTTTGAAATTAAGCATTACTACGTGGGAAATGGTATATCTTTCCTCTTCTCAAAGTTACTGAATGCAGTTAACGGCCGGGATTAATTTCCATTTCTCTCTATTGAATATATGAACAAAAAAATTCAAAGTGTCAGGAATAGTTGAACAAAACAATATTATTTATTTATATGAGAAATTCTGAAAACTATTAATATAATAGCCCATACGACACTTAATGTGAAAAGTCATTTGAAAGCTGGTGCATGCCTATGACATAATGATCCCATCGACTGAAGATAACAAGTTCAAACCCAGCCTCAGCAACTATGCAGAACCTAAGCGACATAGCAAGATCTTGTCTCAAAGTAAAACATAAAAAGGGCTGAGAATGTAGCTAAGTGGTTAAGTGCCCCTAGGTTCAATTCCTCATACCCACTCCCCACAAAAGGCAGTTGTTAACAAATTAGCACTTTTGGATAAAGATAAATTTGATCTTGGTTTCCTTAACAGGGCAACCATTAAAATATCAACCCAGGAATAACATATTGAGGGATGCTTCAGAATGTTTTCATTGCTAATATCTAATCTAATAACAATAATGTGTAAATAGTTAATATGCCATGTGTATTTTTTGTTGCTATCATTTACCATTTTATTTTATATTCCCATTATTTTGTTAATTTTTTTTGAGAGAGAGAGAGAGAGAGAGAGAGAGAAAGAGAGAGAGAATATAAATCTTTTTTGTAGATGGATACAACACAATGCCTTTATTTTTATGTGGTGCTGAGAATCGAACCCGGGTCCCACCTGTCCTAAGCAAGCGCTCTACCACTGAGCCACAATTCCAGCCCTATTTTGTTAATTTAAGTAAGATAAAATATTTGCAAAGCAGCTTCTCTGGTGAAATAATTAATTAAATAATTTATTTTTCCTTAGATAGGAGAGAGATAATAAATGAAACATTAAGTCTTTAGTAACAATGTTAGATTTTCATAGAATTTTCATTGAAGAAGATATATTAATAATACAGCCATATGTATTGAAAGAAAACTTAAAATCAAACAGGTTAGTTCTTTGTATCATATTATTGTAATTAAATCATCCATTACTGAATGTTCACACTGAGCTTCTTTTTTATGGCTGTAATCTCTGGCGCATAAAGCATATGAAAACGACAACACAAACTTCTAAACTCTAAACAGGTAGCTAAAATTTGTGTCAATGTTTTATTACATTTTATCACTTCTTGCCAATCTTTATGATGAAGCAGTCACCTATTTATAAAACACTTTATGGAAATAAATACACTTCATCCACGTATATAAGGATCATGAAATTTTCTCTCTGGGTCTATTTGTCATATTTCTCCATAAGCCTCAAACTAGCTGACCCCTTCAAAAGGTAGAAATGTTATTTTATTTTTCTGGTGAGTTGAATTAAACAATCATTTGTATTCTATACTCTTAAGTATTAGCAGTTTCAGGAGTGCCATTTTTGAGTTTTCATATATCAGTATATGATATATTTTTCAATCACCATTGCTTCCCTCTGGCATTATAATTCTTGAAAACTGTGAGGAAGTTGCAACTAAAGAATTAAATGGTATAAATACACTTTTCTCAAACCCTTTGAGCAGCAAAGGGAAGAAAAACGAAGCACCGATAACTGCATAACTTTGCCCTTTATGGTTTTACTTTAGATTATTTGTTAAAAAAAGAAATTATTAAATTTTCATGTGCTCTGCAGAGCCTAGCCTTGGTGTATAAGATGAAAACAAAAGGAAGTATTATTAACTGCTTCATTGCCAAGGAATAGGTGTCATATGCCTGCCAGCACTGCAAGAACTCATGATCCTCTGGATTGCAACTCTCTGGAATTGTGATGTTGCAGGATGTGTCCTCACTCTGATTTCAGTGCTCCTGTTTGAGGTCAGGAGACCCCAAGCTGCCTTCTGTGCCTGCAGTCATCACGTGGCATAGTGAGCACAATTACAGAGAACTTGTGCAACCAGCTTGACTCACATCTCTGTTTTTTATATTAAACAAATTCTACGATCTGCCGAAATCATTTTACTCAGCCAGTATGCCTGAATACCTTCCTTACAAGTTTTTTAAATAGAAAATATCATTAAAAGTCATTGCAGTGTGAAATTTCTTTGAAGAAAGTGGATTATAGAGCAGCAGAGACATATATAAGGAATTCACGTTGTTGAAGAGGCCTGTTTGCTTTTCTGCATAGAGGCAAATATGAGGGTAAGCAGCCCTTTTATCTGTGTCCCTCCTAGAGAGGCCTCAATTGCTTTGCACTGGACTCTCTACCTTCCTGAAAGGATTGCTGCCACCCAGAATGGCAGAAATACCACCCACTAGGGAAAATTTTGTTGGCCAGGGTGAGGACTCTTCTAAAGTCTGATCCTCAAACATGTTTCAGAAGCCTTAGTTCTTTCTCATACCATAATATCACCATTTTATCCACCTTTTATCTTTGTCAGTGAACCAAAATAAATCAAGGTTATTTCTACTTGATATAAAGCCACATATCACAGTTCAATAATAAATGAACAACACCAAAAATGCTGAGTGTTTTCTTAAACTCAGGAATGCTACGTTGTAAATGAGTATACCCTTATTATCATTCCCGCTTCTCTATCCTGCCAAAGTATATGGCCCTGTAAAGGTAGTCTGCAGGATCTTCCCTTCCCCTTTCCCTTTCCCTTTCCCTTTCCTTTCCTTTCCCTCCCTCCCTCCCTCCCTCTCTTCTTTCTTTTTCTTTATAAAGCATGTGATCAGCTCTGAGTTTTAAAACTCTCAGCATCTTTGTAGAATATTCCACTTTAATAAGGAGTAAGTAAAAGAACATTCTAAAATACTTGTTGTTCAAAGTTGATAAGAAGTACAAGCTTGAAACTCTCTCAAGAATCAAGATCTACAGCTACCTAAAAGGGATGACCTTGGTTAACTTCTTTGCCACCAATTTTATTGCAAAAAAAAAGAAAAGAAAAAGAAGAAGGAGGAGGAGGAGGAGGATGGTGATTCCGAAATCAGAAAACTAGATTATTTCAGTAGTAAAGACATTCTTGTTGAATATACAAAAGTGATACATGTGCTTACAACATATTGAACAAAGAAATATGAATTTAAAATGCACTTTAAGTCTTTTCTAGATTATTTAAAAATTAAGTCTTTATTTTGATCATTTTGTAACAAATTATACCCCTCTGGTAAAATCTTTACTCAACTAAAACCCCTTAATTGTTTGAATTATTGCACTACAATTTGGGCTCAATGAGGAAAATGTTTAGTAGATAAGCAAACTGATTTTAAAAATCATCCATTTTTCTCTATGAAAAAAAATCCTACTTAACTTCAAAAATCACTCATCAGTAAATGTTATAAAAGCACAATGCATGATCACTATATTCATCAATATTTCACACTTGTTTTCCTTAAAAACACAAAAGCATAGTTTTGTGATACATCAAACATATCTCCAATGATGGAAATGCAGAGATATAAATCAAAACACCTTCAGTTTACCTTCTTGACAGGTGCATCTAGGTAACAAGAGCAGGGTGAGACTGCCCTCATTAGGAAGAGACTTGTTATCACACTACTGATGACTCCCGTAAATGGGGTGGTGCATTACCTTTGAGAGGTCCCCAGCCTCCAGATAGAAGCAGATAACAAACACGTTCCAGGTAACCCAGAGGACTAACCAGACAGCATACTGTGGAAAAGCAAGAGAGAAGTGACAAGGAATTAATTGGGAATATGCTGTGTAAGATTAAAAAAGAACTTGAATTTCTGTACTCCTAATTCATAAGATTCAGGGGAAATATTAGATATTGCTTCTTTCCAAGGAACAGGACTAGATATACTTTCATCTCTCTGTTGCTTTCCTTTCACTGTTATGGAATCTTACACTATTATAGCTCAAACTTACTGAAGGAAGATTTTTAGATTTTAAGACAAAGTAATTAGTCAACCACATTTCTGGTTTAAGGGTGAATTATTTCAGCTTCTAGATACATAAAATAATGGCTTCTCCAAAAGAAACATTAAGTATATTAAAAAAACTAATATTTTCATCCAATAAAATTGTCCTTATATAGGACAATGTATGACCTTTCTCAAAGTTAGGATCCTCTTCAAATCAGTCCTCCATCTAATCAGCTTTTCTCTCCTTGGTGTCTCCTTTACATTTCTCTACTCACATTCTCACTTTATCCTCTTATAATCTCCCACAACAATAGCTGTATAGCTACCATGCCCAACTTCCTTTCACTGTCCAGTTAGTGTAACTTCTGTAGGGATGACAAATTTTCTTGCCAACCCATACTTTTGGTGATTCAGTCAACTAACAAGTATGAAGAATCTAGAAGACAACATACTAGCAAAACCCTGTATATACAAATGCCAAAGATAAATGCTCCCTGCATCCAAGTCAAGAAATAGATAAGAAAAAATATGGTAATCATACAGGAAATATAAATAGGCATTTAACCTGAGAAGAGGAAAGAAGACGGAAAGATCACATAGCATAGCCTGGAAAATAAAAATCACTTGCATTAACACAAGGGGTCAAACACATCCTAGAAGTGAATCAAGCTAACTTCAGATTTAATGAATTAGAGTGGAGATTGGAAGGTTGGTGGTGAGAGGTTCCTGTCAAAAGAGAAAATAGCAGGTAGGATTTTCTAAAAAATGCAAAAAGATGGTAACATGTCACTTCCTGCTAAATAAATGCCCATGATTTCCATTCTCTCCATGGTGAGTTTGAAGTCTTTATTTTATGGTTCAAAACTGTGACCTTGTACCATATTATCTTTTGAACCACATGCTTCAGTTAATCCCTTGAGTAATCTTGAATTCAAGGCACATTGAATACTTCCTGTCCATGTACTTGGAGAGCTATTTCCCATCCCTTTGCTGTTTTGTATGTTACTCCTCTATCCTTCAACAATTTTTATTCCCTTTATGTAGTCTTCTTACCACCTATCACTATTTTATTTTTCCTCAGCAGTCAACTCAAATATCATCTCCTGAGTTATACTCAATCAGAATTGGCTGAGTTCCATGTACTATGTGAATAGACTCTGCCTATCCTGATTTTATTGCAAATGTCTTATATTTAATTATTTGCATACATTTTCCAATGTACAATGATAATCTCCTTGAGAAAAACGACTTTAAATATATGTGTTGATATGCTTAAGCTCCCCAATTAGTACTTTTGGCAAAATATGTATTCAGAAAAATCATCAATAAATCAATGACTAGTAACCTGGAAAGCTAGTGTCAGAAATGAGAATTCTATGATATGATTATGTAGTACTAAATGGTGACTTAGCTGTTTCTCAAAAGTGATGGGTTTATCAAAATGCTGAATAGGTGTATTGCTTAGTAGAGTATGAAAGCCAAACCAAGTGGTCCAAGACAACAGAAGGGGACTGAGAGGATATTTGAGGTGAGGACTGGGAAATGGAGACAGGATCAGGAAACTGAGCAGACTGCAGTTAGAGAGGAACTTCAGTTTCAGAGCAAAAAATGGATGAGACTTTTAGGTTGGCTCAATATTGTGAAGAATATTCATCTCACTATAATTAAAAACAATAAAAAACCACAAAAATCTATAACTATTTTTCTGTTTTCAAATTTAGATTTCAGTCTTAAAACTACAATAATGGTTCTTGCTTCAAAGGTAAAAGGCTGAGAAAAATTTATGCCTACAGGTTTTAGTCATTAGATTTCAGTGAGAAAGAAGCAAGTGGAGTGGAATCAAGCATCCAGGCAGATTGTAATATTTTATAATGTTCTTTGTTCATAAGGATACATGTTCCCCACCCCACTATATTTGCGATGGAGAGCTAAATAAACACTGTGTACTAAAAAATGATGTAGCAGTACAGTAAAATATTTGGTAGGAGCTGTTATACACATATCAAATATTCCTGGAAATTTGTTATTGGAAGGCATGCTTCCTGATGCAGCAGTAAAGAATGTCAATGCTGCAGCCTTTATATTTCACAACTGGAATTTCATAGTAAGTTCATTAAGGGCTAAAAGTGGTATTTGATTCCATAGAGCATGCATGGTATACCAACTGTATCAATGATAGCTATTAAATATGAAATAAGAATACAGAATCTTCATTAAGATTAATTTAAGCATCATTTATAATTAGTTACTAACATTTGTGTATAAATATTGATGTAAATTATACTTGGTATGTTTACAAATCAAGCTAAAATGTCCTGTTTTAGCCAGTAAGGTTAGTAACTTTCTGGAAGGATAAGTAAGGTAATGGGTCACCTACAAATAAAGAGCATAAAGAGATTAAGTATTTGGAATCTAATGTCTGGTTTTATCAGTTAGGAACTCTGTGGCTCTATTCAAGTCAAAGGGTCATAGTATATTTTAGTTTCCTCAAAGGTAAAACAGCTTATTAATAGAAACCTCACATGGCTTAAAGGAGAATAAAGATGAAATATTTGAAAATGCTCAGTACTTGAGTTCTCAGTATATTTTCCATTTTATTAAAATGATTATATTATATTATTATCTTCCCTTGTTATTATAGTAGTAATCCTATAAATTTTATTCCCTAGTATATTAAAAATATACTTCCTATATTAACTTTTACAAAACATTGTCTCAGGTAATTGAATTTGGGAACTTGGTTTATTTTTCAGTTCAACCTAGTTCTCACTTTGAACTGTGGCTTTTTAAATATATATTAATGTCATCATTGATAGCTACATGGCATTTATGAAACAAACCTCTTTTTCATTTAGTGTCATTAAAATACATTATTATTTCTGATTTAGTATATTGTGTAATAAAGCATTTTCTATCTATTTTCTGAGTTGTTTTTTTTTCCACAGTAATTATTGTTCATAATTTTATACACCTCTTTTACCCTATCTCCTACCCCCACCCCCACCCCATCCGCCTTCTATCCCCACCCTGCAGCAAATGCAGTGAAGGAGCAGAGTAAAAGTTCCTTCACTTTCTTTGCATTTACTTTCACTTTACCATTTTCCTTTTATATTTTATTATAAACCAGTTAGCCTCATATATCACTAAACACCATAGTCTTGCAAAACAGAATCATCACCTTTAATATAAGTGTAGTTCCTTTAGTTAACACAGAAAGTCACACTAATGCTGTGGAGGGCTATTACTGATTTACCTTTACTCTAAGGCAACATTTTATCTATTTTAACTGTATCTCATTTAACTTATCAACTGCCTTATTTAAGTTTCTTTGACATCCTTTCTTCTTTCTCTAAATTTATTTCAATTATTATTTTCTGTGTTTGCTTTTCTATTTTCTTAGCTAGTATTTATCTGAACCAATATCTTCCAAATGGGTTGTTCCTAGTTGCCCGAATATTGGTGAAGATTTTGTAATTCCTTGTAATTTGGTCTATGAGTTATTCTATCCATAACCCCCTCCATTCATACTATTCTTAAGCGTAGTCATAATTATTTTGAGCATAAAGATCTACACTACCCTCTTTCCAGTTGCTACAGCTAGTGGATGTGAAATAATTGACAGTTGTTCAGTTTGAGTATAATTGGAAAGGATGTTCTGCTCAGGAGAGACAGCCTAACAGGATAACAAAGTATCACGCTTGCTATCTATCATCTAACTTGTAGTTTTCTTCTAAAAACTAAACTTGCTGGGAACATTATTTTTTTTTCTTGTGGAAAGAATCTTATGTTCTATGTTTCAGAAAGAAACTTTCAGATGCTATCTGTAGTGAGAGACAAATTCCATTGTATGATGAAATTCACTTTTTAAGAGTTAATATCTGAGGCACCAAGTAAACCATTTGAGAAACTGGTTCAACTTGAATCTCCAGCTACATATTTTAAACTATCATTTGTAAAAGGTAATAGAATCATCATGCTTTCCCTGTTGTATTTTTAACTCCAAAGATTAAGTCTAATTAGCTAAAGAAAAAAATAATTAAAGCTCTCAGTCATGATAGGCTCAAGTTCTGGCTAGACTTAGATATGCACTAGTGTAATATTTAGAAAGGTAAACTAGAAAGAAAAGGTTGACAAAAATTTTATTATAAAATAACAAGTTACAATTGATGACACTGCAAATGGCTTGCCATTTCTCTCTCTTACAGTAAAGCTAACCTAAATTTAAAATATATATTTTTAAATTATAAAATATATATAACATGCACAATGCATACAAATTTTCAGTCTGTCAAGTTCTTCTTCATATGCATACTTACAACTTTCAATTTTTGTTGAAATTTTATTACATTTATAAATTACTTTAAGGAAAACTGAATATTATGGCATTGGGTTTGCAAAATAATTTCTTCAAGAAAAATTATGGGGAAAAAAGACCCTTACTTAAGACAAACATCTTGTGTTTCTCACAATGACTGCAAAGTCTACTTAAAGAAAACATAGAGTGCCTGAGGCTGGGGTTGTGGTTCAGCAGGTTTGATCCTTAGCACCACATATAAATAAATAAAAAGATGAAGGTATTGTGTCCAACTATAACTAAAAAATAAATAAGTATTTTAAAAGTGTCAAAACAAACAGTACTTGAAAAGAGGACTTAAGAATATGGTTTGACTAGTAATTTATTGTTTTAGTTTTCCTTTTTGTACACAGAAAGAGAAACATATTAGAAAAATATAATATTAGACAATATTTCATCTTTTCAAAGGAAATATTTCTATACTTTTTAATCAGGTAATTTTTTTAAATACTAGAAGACTTCTAATAAGAAGGTTACTAAGCAAAATATTCAATAATAACTACATTTTTAAAAATTGTTATTTCGTTTTAACAAGTACATTTTGAAAATTTTTATAAGAAAATGATTTCCTCATGAACCCTGAGTAAAATTTATCTTAAACTCTTCTCTTCCATTGTTTTCTTTCTTTTACCTTAGTTCCTTTATTTAATATATTTAGATTGCTGTTGGATTACAAACTCCATAAAGGCAGAGATAATATTTGGTTTTGTTTACCACCAAAATGCCTGATATAAAATGTATGATTTGAATGTTGATATATTCAAACATTTTAAAATATGTCTAAAATACATGGCAAATTTCTCTTTAAAATTACCAAGTAGGGAAAACTATTACCTAGTGATAGTACCTCCATCATTAGGGGATGAATGTAAGAAGCACCATTTGATTACTTGCCACATGATGCTTAATTGGAGAAGGAGTTAGGAACTAGATTGATTCACATTAAGTATCAGCAGAATATAGTAGCACAGTAATATACTATACTGCTTCCTCATAGCATCTGCTGCATAGGAATGCTATGGAGAATCATTTTTCATGCTTTACTTCAAAAACAATAGAATATCTTCTTCTTGAAGTAAAGATTACAATAGTTGATACAGAGCAACATTATGATATATAACTGGGTTACTACAGATATGATTTATATTTATCATTGATTTGCAATCAATGCAATCTATAGGAATGTTTTTTGGTAAATTTTTTTTTTACTAGGTTGCAAAAATGGTATCAACTTACCAATATCACTGAAAATAGTGATACTATTGAAAATCAGAGAGAGCAAACTGAGAAAATACAAGTATCACTTTATTGTAATTTTGCCATTATATTTTCTGTGAATATTTTTTAAAACATGCATGCCAAAATCAAATAAGACATACATGACAATTCAATCATGCATTATGAATTATCAGAATAAATTTCTATCAATTAATTTTCTGTGCTTCTCTTGGAATCAATACCTAAAAATCTGTTTTTCCTTAAAGTATTTAATTTAGTTGAACATATAAACCTTTTTGGAAATCATATCTGAGTATATTTTGCTTAAACAAAGTAAGACAGACTCTCGATGTTAGAATATTCAACAGGAAATGTTTTAATGAACACATAAACATAGCTATTAAGTTTTATGTAACTGCAAATAAAAACAGTATCCCAAAGGTATTCTATTCTTCTTGAAGTAAAAAGTGGAAAATGATTCCTCTTGAATAAAAAAAAATAGCAATATGAATTCAGCATCAGGGTACTGACTATAATTTCCTGCCTTTTACTCACACAGAACATTTCATACCAAGTCACTTATTGCTGTTCAATCATAAGGCTGGGCATGTTCTACTGAATGTACTTCCAACACCTATAATAACAAATCAAGTTGTCTTGACCATTCCAATTGATGTAATCAACTTTGAAAATTGAAAGGTTAATGAAACATAGGGAATACTGAGAAAATACTAAATTATATTAAAAGCTGAATTTGTGTGTCTTAAGAAACATATAGTGGTTTTACTGATGTATGTTTGCCTGTATAGCAAGGCTGTACATGAGTGTGCATATTATGATTATGAGTGATGAGAGAACATTCCCCTTTTAACTGTGGAAGGCCGACTCTGCTTCATTGTCACTAGTTGTGATTAGAAATGCTATTTTTTGCCAGTCAGTAAATAATTTAAAATTCATATTTATTGATATTTTTGGTTTTTAAATGCCTGTTTAAAAATTGTAACATAAGTTTTTTTTTTTTCTAAATTCCAGTAAAAAGTGTTCTTTCTATATGGAAGTTATTTTTTTTTAATTAGCCCAGCAATACAAATAAAATTGTTTCTGATTCTGGTTACATAAGTATTTGAAGATCATATTCAACATGTATTATCATGCATTAAAAACAAAGATTCTTGAATTTGATGATTTATTTATAATACATCTAATAATGTCTTTTATTACAGTGTTTTTTTTTTCTACCCCCAACACTGCACAATGTTAGGCTAAAAAAAAAAAAAAAAAAAAAAAAAAAAGATGGTGCTACCAAAGATATTCATATCCAAATGTCTGGAACCTGTGAAAATTATCATATATATAGCACAGATAAAAATTTAAAAAAAAAGTCTTTGCAGATGTGATTAAGAAAGATTTTGAGGTAGGAAGATTATGCTGGATTGAGTTGGCCCAAAGTAATCACATGTGCCCTTGTAAGAGGGAGACAGATGGATCTTTTAAAAACAAAGAAAATAAATGATCTTAACAGAGCAGTGAGAGATTTGAAGATGATAAGCTTAAATACTGGACTGATATGACCACAGACAAGGGAATTCCACAGATACCTAATCTGTTAAAATGCAAAGATCAGATCTTCCCATAGAGACCCTGAAGGTAGTGTGATTTGTCTTAGTGATACTGATTTCAGACTTCACAAAGCCAGAAGAATCCATTTTTTGTTGTTTTGGTCAGCAACTCTGGAGTAATTTGTTCCAAAATTAGCAAGGAATTAATTTATCCACCCAAATTTTCTCTCTCTCACTGAAGAGTGATAGTGGAGAGTAAAATACCTAAAAGCTGTGAATAAGAGTAATTCACTTCAAAATTGAGATCCACTCCTTCCTGGAAATTATACATTGCTTCACAATTGGTCCACTGCTTATATTTGAATGACTCAAAAATAAAAACACCTGTTTTAAGTTATTTGCCTGATGATATAATTACTGTGAAGGTCTTTTACAGGAAATAAGGTACCTCCCCTTTTTTTAATAGGCATCTCAACAAATTCTTAATGTATTTCCAACATTTTTGCAATATGATTGTTTTATTGTTTTCAGAAGTTATTGCACTAAGTTCTAGAATGAAAAAAATCAATAAATTCCAACTCTGAATATATCTACTGTAAAAAATATTGTCAAAATGAGTTTAGAACATAGATACAATTTTGAATATTATTTATTGTAACTAAATTTGAAAGCAAGGAAGGGAGAAAGGAAGTGATAACCATCAATACAATGGGATGATGCTTTTTAGCTGGGATATTGAATTACATGATATCATTAAAAATATTAAAAATTCTAATAACCAGATAAGCAGTCATGAACTTATCAACAATCATTTTAACCTTAAAAATTGGGAGAGCGATTAAATGTGTAATTTTTAATATCTGTCAATTCACTATTTATACCAAATACTCTTCACTATCACCCCCTTTTTTTAATTGTTGGTCGTTCAAAACATTACATAGTTCTTAATACATCATATATCACAGTTTGATTCAAGCGGGTTATGAACTCCCAACTTTACCCCGTATACAGATTGCTGTATCACATCAGTTATCCTTCCATTGATTGACATATTGCCTTTCTAGTGTCTGATGTATTCTGCTGTCTGTCCTATTCTCTACTATCCCCCCTCCCCTCCCCTCCCTTTTTCTCTCTCTACCCCTTCTACTGTAAATCATTTCTTCCATTTGTATTATCTTGTCTTACCCCTCCTTTCCTCTTATATATCATTTTGTATAACCCTGAGGATCGCCTTCCATTTCCATGCGATTTCCCTTCTCACTCCCTTTCCCTCCCACCTCTCATCCCTGTTTAATGTAAATCTTCTTCTCAAGCTCTTCGTCCCTACCCTGTCCTTGTTTACTCCCCTTATATCAAAGGGGTCATTTGGTATTTGTTTTTAAAAGATTGACTAGCTTCACTTAGCATAATCTGCTCTAATGCCATCCATTTCCCTCCAAATTCTATGATTTTGTCATTTTTTAATGCAGAGTAATACTCCATTGTGTATAAATGCCACATTTTTTATCCATTTATCTATTGAAGGGCATCTAGGCTGATTCCATAATCTTGCTATTGTGAATTGTGCTGCTATGAACATAGATGTAGCAGTGTCCCTGTAGCATGCTCTTATTAGGTCTTTAGGGAATAGACCGAGAAGGGGAATAGCTGGGTCAAATGGTGGTTCCATTCCCAGCTTTCCAAGAAATCTCCATACTGCTTTCCAAATTGGCTGCACCCTTTTTTGAGGGGATGGTGTACTAGGAATTGAATTCAGGGACACTCGACCACTGAGCCACATCCTCAACCCTATTTTGTATTTTATTTAAAGACAAGGTCTCATTGAGCTGCTAAGCATCTTGCCATTGCTGAGACTGGCTTTGAATTCCTGATTCTCCTGTCTCAGCCTCCCAAGCTGCTGGGATTATAGGCAGGTACCACTACACCCAGCCCATTATCACTTTTTAACAAATATTTAATACTAGGAGTGAATATTGCCATATCTAGGTCAGGAAAGTGAATGGAAGGTATCATTTCAACTCTATGAGTACATTTTTATGATAATTTTGACCCCATTTGAGGTATCTGTGTTTCTAGTTGATTGATGTATGCTAGGATACCTAAAAGTATTGAGTCCTTTATCCCTATTATAAATAATTACTTTTAAACAGATGACTATTCATGTATTGAATTATAGCTTTTCAACTGGGCTTCATGGAAAAATTCATGATACACATAGATAATTATACTATTTGCAAGGCACACAAATACAAACAAAGGAGAGGTTTTGAAGCACACGAAAGTGACTAACACAGAGACTCTAGTCATCCCTGGTTGTTACCAAGGAGCTCAACATTCTGGTGTGTCTATAAACAATTAACTGCAATACTACTTGAAAACATGCCCAAATGTTTTCAAAACATTTTCAAAACAACAGTCTTTAGAATGTATCAAAAATAGGGCTGGGGATATGGCTCAAGTGGTAGCGCGCTCGCCTGGCATGCGTGCGGCCCGGGTTCGATCCTCAGCACCACATACCAACAAAGATGTTGTGTCCGCCGAGAACTAAAAAATAAATATTAAAAATTCTCTATCTCTCTCTCTCCTCTCTCACTCTCTCTTTAAAAAAAATGTATCAAAAATAGACTCTCTTCAATCTTCTCAATAGGTAACTATTTCCCTACTGGTCTGTGTCTATAGTACAGTTGCTGTAAGGAAAATTCTAAGTATCATATAGCTGATCTATTAATAGTTCAGCCATTGGATCTAATGTGGACAAATCAAGGAGAAAAAGGAAGACTCAGTGGCCACATGTAGCAAATCTCTCCCACAGATGGTGATGATGATGATGATGATGATGATGATGATGTGATTTAATTTGGTACTGGGAATTGAACCCAGGGGCACTTAATCACTGAGTGACATCCCTAGCCCTTTTTATTTTTATTTATTTTGTTTTATTTATTTATTTTTATTATTATTGGTACAAGGAATTGAACCCAGGGATACTCAACATCCCTAGCCCTTTTGTTTTCTTTCTTTTATTTATTTATTTTTATATTGGGGATTGAACCCCGGGGCACTCAACCACTGAGCCATATCCCCAGTCCTTTTTATTTTTTACTTTGAAACAGGGTCTCAGTAAATTGCTTAGGACCTCACTAAATTGCTGAGGCTGGCTTTGAACTTGTGATCCTCCCAAGCCACTGGGCTTACAGGTAGCTGCAACTCCGCCTGGATCAGAATTTTAAACTATGTGTTCAGGTTATTTTTATAAAGCACAAGTTCGTGTGGAGAATTCAGTCCTAAATTTACATCAATTTATATTTGTAAATGGTTACTACTGAATTAACACTACACATTATCACCTCCATCTCAGAAGTTGTCGTTCAATGGTTCTCTCTCTCTCTCTCTCTCTCTCTCTCTCTCTCTCTTTCGCTCGCTCTCTCTTTTTAATTAGTTCTAATGAGTTGTACATGACAGCCGAAAACATTTCTATTTATTGTGTACAAATGTAGTACATCTTTTCATTTTTCTGGTTGTACACGAAGTAGAGTCACACCATATGTGCAGTTATACATGTACCTAGGGTAGATGTCCATCTCATTCCACCATCTTTTCTACCAATTTCCCCTCCCTTTTTCTCCCTCCTCTTGGCCTAATCAAAGTTCCTCCATTCTCCACCCCCCGCTTTAACAACCCCATTATGGATCAGCATCCACTTAACAGAGAGAACACTAGGCCTTTCATTTTTTGGAGGGATTGACTTAATTTGCTTAGCTTGATATTCTCCAACTCCATTTACCTGAAAATGCCATAATTTTATTCTATTTTAATGCTGAAAAATATTATCTTGTGTATATACACAGTTTATTTATCCATTCATCTACTGAAGGGCATCTAGGTTGGTTCCACAGTTTAGCTACTGTGAATTGTACTGCTATAAACAGTGATGTGGCTGCATCACTGTAGAATGCTGTTTTTAGGTCCTTTGGTTATACACCAAGGAGTGGGATAACTGGGTCAACTGGTAGTTCCATTCCAAGTTTTCTAGGGAATTTCCATACTGCTTTCCAGATTGGCTGCAAAAATGTTCAGTCCCACCAACAATATATGAGTTTGCCTTTCCCCCCTCATCCTTAGCAAAACTTATTGTTGTTTGTATTATTGACAACTGCCATTCTGACTCGAGTGAGATGAAACCTCAGAGTAGTTTTGATTTGCATTTCTCTAATTACTAGAGATGTTGAGCATTTTTTCATATATTTATTGATTAATTGTATATCTTCTTCTGAGAAGTGTCTGTTCTGCTTCTTAGCCCCTTTATTGATTGGGTTGTTTGTTTCTTTGGTGTTAAGATTTTTGAGTTCTTTATATGTCCTGGAAGTTAGTTCTCTGATGTGTGTGTGGACAAAATTTGCTCCCAAAATGTAGGCTCTCTCTTCACCTCATGATTGCTTCTTTTGCTGAGAAAAAGCTTTTTAATTTGCATCCATTCCATTTTTTGATTCTTCATTTTAATTAGTATGCTTATAAGAGCCTTATTAAGGAAGATGGGGACTAATTTGACATGATAGAGATTTAAGTCTACTTTTTCTTCTATTAGATGAAGGGTCTCTGGTTTAATTCCTAGGTCCTTGATACATTTTGAGTTGAGTTTTGTGCATGGTGAGTGATAGGGGTTTAGTTTCATTTTGTTGCATATGGATTTCTAGTTTTCCCAGCACCTTTTGTTAAAGAGGCTATCTTTTCTCCAATGTATGTTTTTGGCGCCTTTGTCTAAGATAAGATAATTGTATTTTTATGGGTTAGTCTTTGTGCCGACTATTCTGTACCATTTTTCTACATGTCTATTTTGGTGCCAACACCATGATGTTTTGGTTACCATAGCTTTGTAGTATAGCTTAAGGTCTGGTATTGGGATGACTCCTGCTTCACTCTTCTGGCTAAGGATTGTTTTGGCTATTCTGGGCCCGTTATTTTTCCAAATAAATTCATGATTTCTTTTTATATTTATATAAGGAATGATTTTGGAATTTTAATTGGAATTGAATAGAATCTGTACAGAGTTTTGGGTATTATGGCCATTTTGACAATATTAATTTTGCCCTTCCAAGAGCATGGGTGATCTCTACATCTTCTAAGGCCTTCTTATATTTCTTTTTTTAATATTCTATAGTTTTCATTGTAGAGGTCTTTCACCTCTTTTGTTAAATTAATTATCAAATATTTTGTAGTTTTTGAAGCTATTGTGAATGAGGCTGTTTTCTTAATTTAACTTTCAGAGGATTCATTATTGATGTAGAGAAATGCACTGATTTATGGGTATTGATTTTTTATCCTGCCATTTTGCTGAATTCATTTATTAATTCTAGAAGTTTTCTGGTAGAGTTTTTGGATCTTCTAAGTACAGAATCATGTTGTAGGCAAATAATGATAGTTTGAGTTCTTCATTCCCTATTCATATTTAATTTCTTTCTTCCCTCTTATTGCTCTGGCTAGAGTTTCAAATACTATGTTGAATAGAATTGGTGAAACAGGGCATTCCTGTCTTGTTCCAGTTTTTAGAGGGAATGCTTCCGATTTTTCTTCATTTAGAATGATGTTAACCTTGGGTTTAGCATAGATAGCTATTACAATGTTGAAGGATGTTTCTACTATCTCTAGTTTTTCTAGTTCTTTGAACATGAAAGTGTGCTGTATTTGGTCAAATTCTTTCTCTGTATTAGTTGATATGATCATATGATTCTTATCTTTAAAATATTGATATGATGATTATGTTTATTGATTTCCATATATTGATCTAAACTTGCATCCCTAGAATAAACCCCACTTGATCATGGTGCACTATTTTTGAGAATTTTTGCATCTGTATTCATTATGGATATTGGTCTGAAAGTTTCTTTCTTTAATGTGTCTCTGTCTGCTTTTAGTTTCAGGATGATACTAGCCACATAGAATTAGTTTGGAAGGGTTCCCTCCTTTTTCTATTTCACAGAATAATTTTAGGAGTATTTGTATTAATTTTTCTTTGTAGGTCTTGTAGAATTCAGCTGTGAATCTCTTTGGTCCTAGGATTCTCTTGATTTGTAGGCTTTTGATGGCATTTTCTATTTCCTTGCTTGAAATTTAACTGTTAAAATTGTATATGTCCTCCTGACTCAGTTTGGGTTGATAACATGCCTCTAGAAATTTGTCAGTGTCTTCAAATTTTTCTATTTTACTAGAGTATACATTTTCAAAGTAGTTTCTAATTATCATCTGTACATTAATAGTGTCTCTTGTGATATTTCCTTTTTCATCATGAATTTAGTAATTTGAGTTGTCTCTCTCCTTCTTTTCATTTGGGTGCCTAGGTGTTTGTCAGTTTTATTTAATTTTTCATTAAACCTGCTTTGAGTTTTGTCAATTTTTAAAAATTGATTCTTTTGTTTCAATTTCATTTAATTCAGACCAGATTTTATTTTTTTGTCTTCTATTTTTTTCTAGGACTTTGAGATTTAATGACAAGTTCTTCCATTTTCTAAAGTCATTTGTTACTTTTTCTTTTTTTAATGAATGACCTTAATGCAATGAACTTTCCTCTTAGCACTGCCTTCATAGTGTCCCAGAGATTTTGATAAGTTGTATCAGAGTTCTCATTTATCTCTAAGAATATTTTTATATCTTCTCTGATGTATTTTGTTATCAATGGGTCATTCAATACCACATTATTTAGTCTCCAGGTGTTGGAGTAGCTTCTATTTTTTTAAAATTTTATCATTTATTTCTAATTTCATTCCATTATGTTCATATAGAATGCAGGGTAGCCCCCCCCCCCCGTCTCTCTCTATTTGTATTTGCTAAGACTTGCTTTGTGACATAACATATGGTCTATTTTGGAGAAGGGTGCATGTGTTGCTGAGAAGAAATTGTATTTGCTTGTTGATGGATAGAATATTCTATATATGTCTGTTAAGTCCAAATTATTGATTGTTTTATTGAGTACTATAGTTTCTTTATTTAGCTTTTGTTTGGAAGATCTATCCAGTGGTGAGAGAGGTGTACTAAAGTCACCCTGTATTATTGTATTGTGGACTATTTGATTCTTGTACTTGAGAATGTTTTGTTTGATATACATAGATGCCCCATTGTTCTTTATCTCTTTTTAATATATGAAACAACTCTCCTTTTTACTACCTAAAAAGCAGGATTATGATCTACTAGATTTTTAATTACTTTTATAAGATAAATAAAAAGAAAATAAAAATTTTAAAATACACTATTTCAATTAAGAATGCTTTTGAATGCATATAACATGATATTAGACTAAAGATGATTTAAACACTAAGAATTTTTTTCCTTGGATACAAAGTCTGAAAGTGGGCTTCAATTGTCCCAATGGCTCAGTGCTGTCATGGCTTTTGATCTACACATTTCTAGAATTTTCCTTCAAATCTTCACATAGTAGCACACTTTTCAGACAGAAAGATGCTGGGCAGAAAAATGTTCCTTCTTTCTGCAACACTATTTTTTCAGAAAAGAAAATTTTTCCTAGAGGCACTCAGCAAATTTCCATACATATCATTACCTAAAAATTTTTCAAAAGACTAGCCCAAATCTAGTTATTGAAAAAGGATTGAATTATAATGGTGGTTTTATTTATTTACAATTTATCATCTGGATGGACCCAAAGGATGATTAGTCCTCCTTGAGAAGTGTGCTATTAGTTCAAAAACCTGGGCAAAATTGAGATGCTCTTAACAAAGGACAGGGACAGTGTTGTCTACCATTAACAGTAATAATATTTTATACTTCATATTTTCCTAGAAAAATACCCAATCTTTTGCTTCAGTAAGTTTGTACTTCTTCAACTAAATAGAAAAAATAATTTACTGATCATACCCAGAGTAAACATAAGGTTTAAACCTCTATGGAAAAAGAACATGAAAAAAATAGAAAAAAAAATGTAAAAACAAACAGGTAAGTAAAAAAAAAAAAACTAATATAGTATGTTCCAAAACATCACCAAGATTCAATTTAATGAACAAACAAGCAGGGAAAATATACAGCATTAGAAGTCTTATTCAAAACATGGACATTAGAATAAGGAAAACAGGCACCATAAAAGAGTAAAAAGTAGAAAGTAAATGACATTTTAAAAATGTATAGTTAAGCTCTAATAAAACCTTGTAGATGTGTGTGTGGTGATTACACATGTCAATTGAATAAGCACAGTCTACAATTTTTTCTTTTGTAATTGGAAAAATAACTGGAAAAGTTTAATTTTACTCTACTTGTACTATTTCTACCCTTAATCTCAAATTTAAAGCAATTCTATTAGTTATGTAAATAGGCTTCTAAAATAGGTAAATTATCATAATTGGGGAATATGATGAACCTATCAATATGACCTTTAAAAATGTCTAATTGCTTGTACTTGCCTTAAAATTATCGAAACACAGATATAGGTTATTTTTTTTTGTAAGTTCACATATGGAAGAACCTCTTTCTTCTTGGGTTTGATAGGTATGATATCTTTAAAATCAGAAATCAGGTATGATATCTGATTTTAAATATAGGTTGATTAAAAAATCTCTCTCAATGATTTTAAATTTTGATATACAATGTCCCAGCTTTTATATAAAAATATTTCTATACAAATTTTTACTGTTTCATTTTTTTCTTGCCTACCTCAGTGACAGAATGACGTTTTTCAATATTTCACGTGATATCTGTCTTCCGAATACCTCTCTTCATTGAATATTGTTCAGACTGAAAACTAAGTCATACCAAATCTGATGTATACAGTTTGCTACATTGGCATTTTGGCTCACTGGTTCCAGTGCCCTAAGAAGTCCAAAGAAATTTTTGTACTGGGGATTGTACCCAGAGGAGTTCAAGCACTGAGTTTCATCCTTAGTCCTTTTATTTATTTTTTTATTTTGAGGCAGGGCTTTGCTAAATTGCTGAGTCTGGCTTTGAACTTGTGATTCTCCTGCCTCAGGTTCCTGAAGTTCTGGGATTAAGGGAGTACACCACTGTACCCTGCCTAACTTTATTTTTAAATTAGGCAACTCAAAAGGATAACTGTGATTTGGAAAAAGCATAGTATTTCAAACATCTAAGTTTGTGGTATTTTGGTGTATGTGTGCAGAAAGAGGAAACTAATACACCGATACTAAATTTTCTATTTAAAAAGTGTTTTATAATTGCTAAGAAATTTACCATAAGGTACAACTGTTGTTATAAAGACATTATATATCGAGAAAACTGGATTGATTAGAATGTTTCAAAGTGAGTTTTGTTTCTATTTTTTAATTGACAGATAAAATTGTATGTCTTTACCATGTAAAACAAGTTATTCTGAAGCACACTGTGGGATGGTTAAATGCAATTAATTAACAATTCATTACTTCACAACATTGTCTTTTTTGTAGTGAGAACATGTAATAGCCACTCTTTGGAGTTTTTCAGAATACAATATAGCCAGTGGCGAAGACAGTGGAATAGAGGAGGTTGCTTTTCAAGCTGATCTGTGGTGTGAAACCAGGAAAGTGGATAAATAACTTCTCAATGAGGTGGGTGAAAAGAAGGATTTTACTGAGATTTAATACTGGACTCTCAGAACACTGTAGAGACTCAGAAAATAAAATAAAAAAGAAAACAACTTCGCTGGTGTCCACCACTGGAGCAAATTCACTGCAGGCAAAATTGGAGAGGGTGACTAAGAAAACATGCATTTCAGGTAGCACCATAGTGTGTCTGAATATGGAGAAACCAGAGATCCAAAGGACATTATGGGACTGACCCAGTGGGTGAGCTACACTATATCCTCCTGCTGTGTGTCTCCCAGTTATCTGTGGAGAGCAGAAGCAGAGACCTCTTGTTCTGCCACACTGTGGTAGCTGGTGGCTATAGGAACAAGTCAAAGTGTCCAGACCTGTAAGCAGAGGCCTGTCATGTGACTCAGAGTGTGACTAGAAAATCAGGAGAAATCAGGTGCAGACAGTGTTTTACCAAGGGAAATAAGAGACTTTCAGACCAGAGAGATCCCAGGACCAGCGGGGGTGGCTGAGAATTCGATCAGGTGGGTGGGAATGAACATGCCCGTGGGGACTGAGCCCAGGAGACTGGGAAGAATGGAAACCATGGAAGGCTAAGAGGTGAAGGATTGGCTCCCTTACCAAACTAGTAGAACCCAAGGGAGACTCCTGGGGTATAGACTCCCAGCATGGATCAGAAGCTGCCAGGCTCTGGAGAGGTGCTGATTTAAAATCGTCAGACCAATCAACACTCCAAAAAAGCATGGGAGACAGACTAATCCTAAAGATATTACATATTGAGTAAAGTGGATTTAATAGCATCAGGAGTTCCAACTTCAGAAACTCCTCTCATGAAGCTCTACATCAACCCCATCTTAAGAAGGGAGCAGACAAAACTCTCCAAAGTGCCCCACCTCATACTGCCCAGAAGAGAAGCCAAGGATTTTTGAACTCCAACCACCAACTTGACAAACGATACAAAAAGAGGAAGATCTTAACTACTCTCTTGTACCCAATACATACCTCAAGAAAAAAAATGCAAAGAAAGACACTTGGGAGTAGACAGCCCCCATATACTATTATTGACAATTTTTGATCACTACAACAAAAACAATTCCTTAATTTTTCATCAAGAAACTTTTTTATTTTTTTTCCTCTCTTCTTTCTTGTTTTCTCTTTCTCTCTTGATAGTGTGCTGAATGATTCATGGACATTTATATATACATGTATTGGTCTTATGTTCTCATTCATTTCTAGCATTTTTAAATGTAGTTATTTTTATGACTCTTGTATTTTGAGGTCTAGGATTTTTAGTGTATTTTTGTGTTTTTCTATATTATCTTTCCACTTGACTATTTCTCTAAGTTCTCTTTCTCAATTTTATTTTGCTAATAACCAAATTCTATTGTTATCTCTTTCACTTCCTTTAATTTTTTTCTTCTACTTTCTCTTTTCCTCATTTATAACATTCTACATCTCTTCTGCATTCTCTCTCTTCAAATTTTGAAATAGCAAACCCTTTTGTAAACTTACTATTTTTTTTTACTATTGGAAATTGCTTACCTTACCACTGCTGATTACTGTTTCAATTACCATTATAGATATCATAATAGGAACTACGTATTTAGTTGAATGCTGTATACTCTTTGCGTTGATGGTTGTTATTATTTGTAAACCCCTACAACTTGAGGTACCACAAAACTTCAGGGACACTAGAAGTTCATAGAGTAAAAGTTCTGCAACTTCAGGATCATACAGATAAATGAGTAGACACACAAAAAAGATAAAAAAGCAAAGGAACAAACCATCTTAATCAAACAAAAATGCCTCAAGAATAGAATCCAGTGATACCACAGTGGATGAAATGTCACAGAAGGAATTCAGAAAACTTATAGTTAAACTGATCTGCAAGGTAAAAGACCATGGAAGGAGTACAACAGTAAGAAAATATTGGCAGTGAAAGTTCACTTCAATAAAGAGATAGAGATTATTATAAAGAACCACATGGAGTTGGAGAATATCATGCAAATCGAAATAAGACAATCCCCCAAAAACCAAAGGCAGAATGTTTTCTCTAATATGCAGATGCTAACTCACAATAAATCGGGTGGCACTAGAGAAGGATAGCGTTATTTTAGATTAGGTGAAGTGATGGGAGGGAAGGGGAGAGGATGTTGGGCTAGAAAAGCTGGTAGAATGATACAGACATTATTACTTTGTGCATATGTGACTGCAAGACCAATATGATTCTACAACATGTACACTCAGAAAAGTGAGAAATTATATCCCATATCTGTATAATATATCAAAGTTCCTAAATGCATTCTACTGTCATGTATAACTAATTAAAAAGAAAGAGGGAAAAAACTAAAAATACTAAAGTTTGTGAAGAAAAAGGAAATATCATCATGGACACTACTGAAATTACAGAGGATACTCAGGGACTATTTTTGAAAATTTACACTCCAATAAAATAGAATATCTTGAAGACCTCTAGAAATTTCTAGAGACATATGATCTACTCAAATTTAATCAGGAGAACATACTAATTTAAACAGAGTAATTTCAACTCATGAGATTGAAGATGCCATCAAAATTATACCAAAAAAAAAAAAAACTAGGGACAAATGGATTCTTCGCCAAATTCTACCAGACCTTAAAAGATGAACTAACACCAATCTTCCTCAAATTATTCCATGAAACAGAAAAGAAGGAACCCTTCCAAACTCATTCTATGAAACTAGTGTCACCCTGATATCAAAA